>NC_042970.1:81870715-81973294 GCF_901001165.1 Salmo trutta | reverse complement strand
GTATGTAGTGTTATGATATGAGGGTAGGTTAGTGTTATGATATGAGGGGTAGGTTAGTGGTAGACATGTCTGTATGTAGTGTTATGATATGAGGGTAGGTTAGTGGTAGAGTTGTCTGTATGTAGTGTTATGATATGAGGGGTAGGTTAGTGGTAGACATGTCTGTATGTAGTGTTATGATATGAGGGTAGGTTAGTGGTAGACATGTCTGTATGTAGTTTTATGATATGAGGGGTAGGTTAATGTTATGATATGAGGGTAGGTTAGTGGTAGACATGTCTGTATGTAGTGTTATGATATGAGGGTAGATTAGTGTTAGACATGTCTGTATGTAGTGTTATGATATGAGGGTAGGTTAGTGTTATGATATGAGGGTAGGTTAGTGGTAGACATGTCTGTATGTAGTGTTATGATATGAGGGTAGGTTAGTGTTATGATATGAGGGTAGGTTAGTGTTATGATATGAGGGTAGGTTAGTGGTAGACATGTCTGTATGTAGTGTTATGATATGAGGGTAGGTTAGTGGTAGACATGTCTGTATGTAGTGTTATGATATGAGGGTAGGTTAGTGGTAGACATGTCTGTATGTAGTGTTATGATATGAGGGTAGGTTAGTGGTAGACATGTCTGTATGTAGTGTTATGATATGAGGGTAGGTTAGTGTTAGACATGTCTGTATGAAGTGTTATGATATGAGGGGTAGGTTAGTGGTAGACATGTCTGTATGTAGTGTTATGATATGAGGGGTAGGTTAGTGGTAGACATGTCTGTATGTAGTGTTATGATATGAGGGTAGGTTAGTGGTAGACATGTCTGTATGTAGTGTTATGATATGAGGGTAGGTTAGTGGTAGACATGTCTGTATGTAGTTTTATGATATGAGGGGTAGGTTAATGTTATGATATGAGGGTAGGTTAGTGGTAGACATGTCTGTATGTAGTGTTATGATATGAGGGTAGATTAGTGTTAGACATGTCTGTATGTAGTGTTATGATATGAGGGTAGGTTAGTGTTACGATATGAGGGTAGGTTAGTGGTAGACATGTCTGTATGTAGTGTTTTGATATGAGGGTAGGTTAGTGGTAGACATGTCTGTATGTAGTGTTATGATATGAGGGTAGGTTAGTGGTAGACATGTCTGTATGAAGTGTTATGATATGAGGGTAGGTTAGTGGTAGACATGTCTGTATGTCGTGTTATGATATGAGGGTAGGTTAGTGGTAGACATGTCTGTATGTAGTGTTATGATATGAGGGTAGGTTAGTGTTAGACATGTCTGTATGTAGTGTTATGATATGAGGGTAGGTTAGTGGTAGACATGTCTGTATGTAGTGTTATGATATGAGGGTAGGTTAGTGGTAGACATGTCTGTATGTAGTGTTATGATATGAGGGTAGGTTAGTGGTAGACATGTCTGTATGTAGTGTTATGATATGAGGGTAGGTTAGTGTTATGATATGAGGGGTAGGTTAGTGTTATGAGATGAAGGTAGGTTAGTGGTAGACATGTCTGTATGTAGTGTTATGATATGAGGGTAGGTTAGTGGTAGACATGTCTGTATGTAGTGTTATGATATGTGGGTAGGTTAATGTTAGACATGTCTGTATGTAGTGTTATGATATGAGGGTAGGTTACTGTTAGACATGTCTGTATGTAGTGTTATGATATGAGGGTAGGTTAGTGGTAGACATGTCTGTATGTAGTGTTATGATATGAGGGTAGGTTAGTGTTATGATATGAGGGTAGGTTAGTGGTAGACATGTCTGTATGTAGTGTTATTATATGAGGGTAGGTTAGTGGTAGACATGTCTGTATGTAGTGTTATGATATGAGGGTAGGTTAGTGGTAGCCATGTCTGTATGTAGTGTTATTATATGAGGGGTAGGTTGGTGTTGGACATGTCTGTATGTAGTGTTATGATATGAGGGTAGGTTAGTGGTAGACATGTCTGTATGTAGTGTTAGGATATGAGGGTAGGTTAGTGGTAGACATGTCTGTATGTAGTGTTATGATATGAGGGGTAGGTTAGTGGTAGACATGTCTGTATGTAGTGTTATGATATGAGGGTAGGTTAGTGTTAGACATGTCTGTATGTAGTGTCATGATATGAGGGTAGATTAGTGGTAGACATGTCTGTATGTAGTGTTATGATATGAGGTTAGGTTAGTGGTAGACATGTCTGTATGTAGTGTCATGATATGAGGGTAGGTTAGTGGTAGACATGTCTGTATGTACTGTTATGATATGAGGGTAGGTTAGTGGTAGACATGTCTGTATGTAGTGTTATGATATGAGGGTAGGTTAGTGGTAGACATGTCTGTATGTAGTGTTATGATATGAGGGTAGGTTAGTGTTATGATATGAGGGATAAGTTAGTGGTAGACATGTCTGTATGTAGTGTTATGATATGAGGGTAGGTTAGTGGTAGACATGTCTGTATGTAGTGTTATGATATGAGGGGTAAGTTAGTGTTAGACATGTCTGTATGTAGTGTTATGATATGAGGGGTAGGTTAGTGGTAGACATGTCTGTATGTAGTGTTAGATATGAGGGTAGGTTAGTGTTATGATATGAGGGTAGGTTAGTGGTAGACATGTCTGTATGTAGTGTTATGATATGAGGGGTAGGTTAGTGGTAGACATGTCTGTATGTAGTGTTATGATATGAGGGTAGGTTAGTGTTAGACATGTCTGTATGTAGTGGTATGATATGAGGGTAGGTTAGTGGTAGACATGTCTGTATGTAGTGTTATGATATGAGGGTAGGTTAGTGTTATGATATGAGGGTAGGTTAGTGTTATGATATGAGGGGTAGGTTAGTGTTATGAGATGAAGGTAGGTTAGTGGTAGACATGTCTGTATGTAGTGTTATGATATGAGGGTAGGTTAGTGGTAGACATGTCTGTATGTAGTGTTATGATATGTGGGTAGGTTAATGTTAGACATGTCTGTATGTAGTGTTATGATATGAGGGTAGGTTACTGTTAGACCATGTCTGTATGTAGTGTTATGATATGAGGGTAGGCTGTGGTAGACATGTCTGTATGTAGTGTTATGATATGAGGGTAGGTTAGTGTTATGATATGAGGGTAGGTTAGTGGTAGACATGTCTGTAATGTAGTGTTATGATATGAGGGTAGGTTAGTGGTAGACATGTCTGTATGTAGTGTTATGATATGAGGGTAGGTAGTGGTAGCCATGTCTGTATGTAGTGTTATTATATGAGGGGTAGGTTGGTGTTGGACATGTCTGTATGTAGTGTTATGATATGAGGGTAGGTTAGTGGTAGACATGTCTGTATGTAGTGTTATGATATGAGGGTAGGTTAGTGGTAGGACATGTCTGTATGTAGTGTTATGATATGAGGGGTAGGTTAGTGGTAGACATGTCTGTATGTAGTGTTATGATATGAGGGTAGGTTAGTGTTAGACATGTCTGTATGTAGTGTCATGATATGAGGGTAGATTAGTGGTAGACATGTCTGTATGTAGTGTTATGATATGAGGGTAGGTTAGTGGTAGACATGTCTGTATGTAGTGTCATGATATGAGGGTAGGTTAGGGTTAGACATGTCTGTATGTACTGTATTGATATGAGGGTAGGTTAGTGGTAGACATGTCTGTATGTAGTGTTATGATATGAGGGTAGGTTAGTGGTAGACATGTCTGTATGTAGTGTTATGATATGAGGTAGGTTAGTGTTATGATATGAGGGGGTAAGTTAGTGGTAGACATGTCTGTATGTAGTGTTATGATATGAGGGTAGGTTAGTGGTAGACATGTCTGTATGTAGTGTTATGATATGAGGGGTAAGTTAGTGTTAGACATGTCTGTATGTAGTGTTATGATATGAGGGGTAGGTTAGTGGTAGACATGTCTGTATGTAGTGTTATGATATGAGGGTAGGTTAGTGTTATGATATGAGGGTAGGTTAGTGGTAGACATGTCTGTATGTAGTGTTATGATATGAGGGGTAGGTTAGTGGTAGACATGTCTGTATGTAGTGTTATGATATGAGGGTAGGTTAGTGTTAGACATGTCTGTATGTAGTGGTATGATATGAGGGTAGGTTAGTGGTAGACATGTCTGTATGTAGTGTCATGATATGAGGGTAGGTTAGTGGTAGACATGTCTGTATGTAGTGTTATGATATGAGGGGTAGGTTAGTGGTAGACATGTCTGTATGTAGTGTTATGATATGAGGGTAGGTTAGTGGTAGAGTTGTCTGTATGTAGTGTTATGATATGAGGGGTAGGTTAGTGGTAGACATGTCTGTATGTAGTGTTATGATATGAGGGTAGGTTAGTGGTAGACATGTCTGTATGTAGTTTTATGATATGAGGGGTAGGTTAATGTTATGATATGAGGGTAGGTTAGTGGTAGACATGTCTGTATGTAGTGTTATGATATGAGGGTAGGTTAGTGTTATGATATGAGGGTAGGTTAGTGTTATGATATGAGGGTAGGTTAGTGGTAGACATGTCTGTATGTAGTGTTATGATATGAGGGTAGGTTAGTGGTAGACATGTCTGTATGTAGTGTTATGATATGAGGGTAGGTTAGTGGTAGACATGTCTGTATGTAGTGTTATGATATGAGGGTAGGTTAGTGGTAGACATGTCTGTATGTAGTGTTATGATATGAGGGTAGGTTAGTGTTAGACATGTCTGTATGAAGTGTTATGATATGAGGGGTAGGTTAGTGGTAGACATATCTGTATGTAGTGTTATGATATGAGGGGTAGGTTAGTGGTAGACATGTCTGTATGTAGTGTTATGATATGAGGGTAGGTTAGTGGTAGACATGTCTGTATGTAGTGTTATGATATGAGGGTAGGTTAGTGGTAGACATGTCTGTATTTAGTTTATGATATGAGGGTAGGTTAATGTTATGATATGAGGGGTAGGTTAGTGGTAGACATGTCTGTATGTAGTGTTATGATATGAGGGTAGGTTAGTGGTAGACATGTCTGTATTTAGTTTTATGATATGAGGGGTAGGTTAATGTTATGATATGAGGGGTAGGTTAGTGGTAGGACATATCTGTATGTAGTGTTATGATATGAGGGGGTAGGTTAGTGGTAGACATGTCTGTATGTAGTGTTATGATATGAGTGTAGGTTAGTGGTAGACATGTCTGTATGTAGTGTTATGATATGAGGGTAGGTTAGTGGTAGACATGTCTGTATTTAGTTTTATGATATGAGGGGTAGGTTAATGTTATGATATGAGGGGTAGGTTAGTGGTAGACATGTCTGTATGTAGTGTTATGATATGAGGGTAGATTAGTGTTAGACATGTCTGTATGTAGTGTTATGATATGAGGGTAGGGTAGTGTTACGATATGAGGGTAGGTTAGTGGTAGACATGTCTGTATGTAGTGTTATGATATGAGGGTAGGTTAGTGGTAGACATGTCTGTATGTAGTGTTATGATATGAGGGTAGGTTAGTGGTAGACAGGTCTGTATGAAGTGTTATGATATGAGGGTAGGTTAGTGGTAGACATGTCTGTATGTCGTGTTATGATATGAGGGTAGGTTAGTGGTAGACATGTCTGTATGTAGTGTTATGATATGAGGTAGGTTAGTGTTAGACATGTCTGTATGTAGTGTCATGATATGAGGGTAGGTTAGTGGTAGACATGTCTGTATGTAGTGTTATGATATGAGGGAAGGTTAGTGGTAGACATGTCTGTATGTAGTGTTATGATATGAGGGTAGGTTAGTGGTAGACATGTCTGTATGTAGTGTTATGATATGAGGGTAGGTTAGTGTTATGATATGAGGGGTAAGTTAGTGGTAGACATGTCTGTATGTAGTGTTATGATATGAGGGTAGGTTAGTGGTAGACATGTCTGTATGTAGTGTTATGATATGAGGGGTAAGTTAGTGTTAGACATGTCTGTATGTAGTGTTATGATATGAGGGGTAGGTTAGTGGTAGACATGTCTGTATGTAGTGTTATGATATGAGGGTAGGTTAGTGTTATGATATGAGGGTAAGTTAGTGTTAGACATGTCTGTATGTAGTGTTATGATATGAGGGGTAGGTTAGTGGTAGACATGTCTGTATGTAGTGTTATGATATGAGGGTAGGTTAGTGTTATGATATGAGGGTAGATTAGTGTTAGACATGTCTGTATGTAGTGTTATGATATGAGGGGTAGGTTAGTGGTAGACATGTCTGTATGTAGTGTTATGATATGAGGGTAGGTTTAGTGGTAGACATGTCTGTATGTAGTGTTATGATATGAGGGTAGGTTAGTGTTATGATATGAGGGTAGGTTAGTGTTATGATATGAGGGGTAGGTTAGTGTTATGAGATGAAGGTAGGTTAGTGGTAGACATGTCTGTATGTAGTGTTATGATATGAGGGTAGGTTAGTGGTAGACATGTCTGTATGTAGTGTTATGATATGTGGGTAGGTTAATGTTAGACATGTCTGTATGTAGTGTTATGATATGAGGGTAGGTTACTGTTAGACATGTCTGTATGTAGTGTTATGATATGAGGGTAGGTTAGTGGTAGACATGTCTGTATGTAGTGTTATGATATGAGGGTAGGTTAGTGTTATGATATGAGGGTAGGTTAGTGGTAGACATGTCTGTATGTAGTGTTATGATATGAGGGTAGGTTAGTGGTAGACATGTCTGTATGTAGTGTTATGATATTGAGGGCAGGGTTAGTGGTAGCCATGTCTGTATGTAGTGTTATTATATGAGGGGTAGGTGGGTGTTGGACATGTCTGTATGTAGTGTTATGATATGAGGGTAGGTTAGTGGTAGACATGTCTGTATGTAGTGTTAGGATATGAGGGTAGGGTAGTGGTAGACATGTCTGTATGTAGTGTTATGATATGAGGGGTAGGTTAGTGGTAGACATGTCTGTATGTAGTGTTATGATATGAGGGTAGGTTAGTGTTAGACATGTCTGTATGTAGTGTCATGATATGAGGGTAGATTAGTGGTAGACATGTCTGTATGTAGTGTTATGATATGAGGGTAGGTTAGTGGTAGACATGTCTGTATGTAGTGTCATGATATGAGGGTAGGTTAGTGGTAGACATGTCTGTATGTACTGTTATGATATGAGGGTAGGTTAGTGGTAGACATGTCTGTATGTAGTGTTATGATATGAGGGTAGGTTAGTGGTAGACATGTCTGTATGTAGTGTTATGATATGAGGGTAAGTTAGTGTTATGATATGAGGGGTAAGTTAGTGGTAGACATGTCTGTATGTAGTGTTATGATATGAGGGTAGGTTAGTGGTAGACATGTCTGTATGTAGTGTTATGATATGAGGGGTAAGTAGTGTTAGACATGTCTGTATGTAGTGTTATGATATGAGGGGTAGGTTAGTGGTAGACATGTCTGTATGTAGTGTTATGATATGAGGGTAGGTTAGTGTTATGATATGAGGGTAGGTTAGTGGTAGACATGTCTGTATGTAGTGTTATGATATGAGGGGTAGGTTAGTGGTAGACATGTCTGTATGTAGTGTTATGATATGGGGGGTAGGTTAGTGTTAGACATGTCTGTATGTAGTGGTATGATATGAGGGTAGGTTAGTGGTAGACATGTCTGTATGTAGTGTCATGATATGAGGGTAGGTTAGTGGTAGACATGTCTGTATGTAGTGTTATGATATGAGGGGTAGGTTAGTGGTAGACATGTCTGTATGTAGTGTTATGGTATGAGGGTAGGTTAGTGGTAGAGTTGTCTGTATGTAGTGTTATGATATGAGGGGTAGGTTAGTGGTAGACATGTCTGTATGTAGTGTTATGATATGAGGGTAGGTTAGTGGTAGACATGTCTGTATGTAGTGTTATGATATGAGGGTAGGTTAGTGGTAGACATGTCTGTATGTAGTTTTATGATATGAGGGGTAGGTTAATGTTATGATATGAGGGTAGGTTAGTGGTAGACATGTCTGTATGTAGTGTTATGATATGAGGGTAGATTAGTGTTAGACATGTCTGTATGTAGTGTTATGATATGAGGTTAGGTTAGTGTTATGATATGAGGGTAGGTTAGTGGTAGACATGTCTGTATGTAGTGTTATGATATGAGGGTAGGTTAGTGGTTATGATATGAGGGTAGGTTAGTGTTATGATATGAGGGTAGGTTAGTGGTAGACATGTCTGTATGTAGTGTTATGATATGAGGGTAGGTTAGTGGTAGACATGTCTGTATGTAGTGTTATGATATGAGGGTAGGTTAGTGGTAGACATGTCTGTATGTAGTGTTATGATATGAGGGTAGGTTAGTCGTAGACATGTCTGTATGTAGTGTTATGATATGAGGGTAGGTTAGTGGTAGACATGTCTGTATGAAGTGTTATGATATGAGGGGTAGGTTAGTGGTAGACATATCTGTATGTAGTGTTCTGATACTGAGGGGTAGGTTTAGTGGTAGACATGTCTTGTATGTAGTGTTATGATATGAGGGTAGGTTAGTGGTAGACATGTCTGTATGTAGTGTTATGATATGAGGGTAGGTTAGTGGTAGACATGTCTGTATGTAGTTTTATGATATGAGGGGTAGGTTCATGTTCTGATATTGAGAGGGTAGGTTAGTGGTAGACATGTCTGTATGTAGTGTTATGATATGAGGGTAGATTAGTGTTAGACCTGTCTGTATGTAGTGTTATGATATGAGGGTAGGTTCAGTGTGTACGATATGAGGGTAGGTTAGTGGTAGACATGTCTGTATGTAGTGTTATGATATGAGGGTTAGGTTCGTGGTAGGACATGTCTGTATGTAGTGTTATGATAGAGGGTAGGTTAGTGGTAGACATGTCTGTATGAAGTGTTATGATATGAGGGTAGGTTAGTGGTAGACATGTCTGTATGTCGTGTTATGATATGAGGGTAGGTTAGTGGTAGACATGTCTGTATGTAGTGTTATGATATGAGGGTAGGTTAGTGTTTAGACATGTCTGTATGTAGTGTCATGATATGAGGGTAGGTTAGTGGTAGACATGTCTGTATGTAGTGTTATGATATGAGGGTAGGTTAGTGGTAGACATGTCTGTGTGTAGTGTTATGATATGAGGGTAGGTTAGTGGTAGACATGTCTGTATGTAGTGTTATGATATGAGGGTAGATTAGTGTTAATATATGAGGGGTAAGTTAGTGGTAGACATGTCTGTATGTAGTGTTATGATATGAGGGTAGGTTAGTGGTAGACATGTCTGTATGTAGTGTTATGATAAGAGGGGTAAGTTAGTGTTAGACATGTCTGTATGTAGTGTTATGATATGAGGGGTAGGTTAGTGGTAGACATGTCTGTATGTAGTGTTATGATATGAGGGTAGGTTAGTGTTATGATATGAGGGTAAGTTAGTGTTAGACATGTCTGTATGTAGTGTTATGATATGAGGGGTAGGTTAGTGGTAGACATGTCTGTATGTAGTGTTATGATATGAGGGTAGGTTAGTGTTATGATATGAGGGTAGATTAGTGTTAGACATGTCTGTATGTAGTGTTATGATATGAGGGGTAGGTTAGTGGTAGACATGTCTGTATGTAGTGTTATGATATGAGGGTAGGTTAGTGGTAGACATGTCTGTATATATTGTTATGATATGAGGGTAGGTTAGTGGTAGACATGTCTGTATGTAGTGTTATGATATGAGGGTAGGTTAGTGGTAGACATGTCTGTATGTAGTTTTATGATATGAGGGGTAGGTTAATGTTATGATATGAGGGTAGGTTAGTGGTAGACATGTCTGTATGTAGTGTTATGATATGAGGGTAGATTAGTGTTAGACATGTCTGTATGTAGTGTTATGATATGAGGGTAGATTAGTGTTACGATATGAGGGTAGGTTAGTGGTAGACATGTCTGTATGTAGTGTTATGATATGAGGGTAGGTTAGTGGTAGACATGTCTGTATGTAGTGTTATGATATGAGGGTAGGTTAGTGGTAGACATGTCTGTATGAAGTGTTATGATATGAGGGTAGGTTAGTGGTAGACATGTCTGTATGTCGTGTTATGATATGAGGGTAGGTTAGTGGTAGACATGTCTGTATGTAGTGTTATGATATGAGGGTAGGTTAGTGTTAGACATGTCTGTATGTAGTGTCATGATATGAGGGTAGGTTAGTGGTAGACATGTCTGTATGTAGTGTTATGATATGAGGGTAGGTTAGTGGTAGACATGTCTGTATGGAGTGTCATGATATGAGGGTAGGTTAGTGGTAGACATGTCTGTACGTAGTGTTATGATATGAGGGTAGGTTAGTGGTAGACATGTCTGTATGTAGTGTTATGATATGAGGGTAGGTTAGTGTTAATATATGAGGGGTAAGTTAGTGGTAGACATGTCTGTATGTAGTGTTATGATATGAGGGTAGGTTAGTGGTAGACATGTCTGTATGTAGTGTTATGATATGAGGGTTAAGTTAGTGTTAGACATGTCTGTATGTAGTGTTATGATATGAGGGTAGATTAGTGTTAATATATGAGGGGTAAGTTAGTGGTAGACATGTCTGTATGTAGTGTTATGATATGAGGGGTAAGTTAGTGTTAGACATGTCTGTATGTAGTGTTATGATATGAGGGGTAGGTTAGTGGTAGACATGTCTGTATGTAGTGTTATGATATGAGGGTAGGTTAGTGTTATGATATGAGGGTAAGTTAGTGTTAGACATGTCTGTATGTAGTGTTATGATATGAGGGGTAGGTTAGTGGTAGACATGTCTGTATGTAGTGTTATGATATGAGGGTAGGTTAGTGTTATGATATGAGGGTAGATTAGTGTTAGACATGTCTTTATGTAGTGTTATGATATGAGGGGTAGGTTAGTGGTAGACATGTCTGTATGTAGTGTTATGATATGAGGGTAGGTTAGTGGTAGACATGTCTGTATATATTGTTATGATATGAGGGTAGGTTAGTGGTAGACATGTCTGTATGTAGTGTTATGATATGAGGGTAGGTTAGTGGTAGACATGTCTGTATGTAGTTTTTATGATATGAGGGGTAGGTTAATGTATGATATGAGGGTAGGTTAGTGGGTAGACATGTCTGTATGTAGTGTTATGATATGAGGGTAGATTAGTGTTAGACATGTCTGTATGTAGTGTTATGATATGAGGGTAGATTAGTGTTACGATATGAGGGTAGGTTAGTGGTAGACATGTCTGTATGTAGTGTTATGATATGAGGGGTAGGTTAGTGGTAGACATGTCTGTATGTAGTGTTATGATATGAGGGTAGGTTAGTGGTAGACATGTCTGTATGAAGTGTTATGATATGAGGGTAGGTTAGTGGTAGACATGTCTGTATGTCGTGTTATGATATGAGGGTAGGTTAGTGGTAGACATGTCTGTATGTAGTGTTATGATATGAGGGTAGGTTAGTGTTAGACATGTCTGTATGTAGTGTCATGATATGAGGGTAGGTTAGTGGTAGACATGTCTGTATGTAGTGTTATGATATGAGGGTAGGTTAGTGGTAGACATGTCTGTATGTAGTGTCATGATATGAGGGTAGGTTAGTGGTAGACATGTCTGTACGTAGTGTTATGATATGAGGGTAGGTTAGTGGTAGACATGTCTGTATGTAGTGTTATGATATGAGGGTAGGTTAGTGTTAATATATGAGGGGTAAGTTAGTGGTAGACATGTCTGTATGTAGTGTTATGATATGAGGGTAGGTTAGTGGTAGACATGTCTGTATGTAGTGTTATGATATGAGGGGTAAGTTAGTGTTAGACATGTCTGTATGTAGTGTTATGATATGAGGGGTAGGTTGGTTAGTGGTAGACATGTCTGTATGTAGTGTTATGATATGAGGGTAGGTTAGTGTTATGATATGAGGGTAGGTTAGTGTTAGACATGTCTGTATGTAGTGTTATGATATGAGGGGTAGGTTAGTGGTAGACATGTCTGTATGTAGTGTTATGATATGAGGGTAGGTTAGTGTTATGATATGAGGGTAGATTAGTGTTAGACATGTCTGTATGTAGTGTTATGATATGAGGGGTAGGTTAGTGGTAGACATGTCTGTATGTAGTGTTATGATATGAGGGTAGGTTAGTGGTAGACATGTCTGTATGTAGTGTTATGATATGAGGGTAGGTTAGTGTTAGACATGTCTGTATGTAGTGTTATGATATGAGGGGTAGGTTAGTGTTGGACATGTCTGTATGTAGTGTTATGATATGAGGGTAGGTTAGTGGTAGACATGTCTGTATGTAGTGTTATGATATGAGGGTAGGTTAGTGGTAGACATGTCTGTATGTAGTGTTATGATATGAGGGTAGGTTAGTGGTAGACATGTCTGTATGTAGTGTTATGATATGAGGGTAGGTTAGTGTTAGACATGTCTGTATGTAGTGTTATGGTATGAGGGTAGGTTAGTGGTAGACATGTCTGTATGTAGTGTTATGATATGAGGGTAGGTTAGTGGTAGACATGTCTGTATGTAGTGTTATGTTATGAGGGTAGGTTAGTGGTAGACATGTCTGTATGTAGTGTTATGATATGAAGGGTAGGTTAGTGTTATGATATGAGGGTAGGTTAGTGGTAGACATGTCTGTATGAAGTGTTATGATATGAGGGTAGGTTAGTGTTATGATATGAGGGTAGGTTAGTGGTAGACATGTCTGTATGTAGTGTTATGATATGAGGGGTAGGTTAGTGGTAGACATGTCTGTATGTAGTGTTATGATATGAGGGTAGGTTAGTGTTAGACATGTCTGTATGTAGTGTTATGATATGAGGGTAGGTTAGTGTTATGATATGAGGGTAGGTTAGTGGTAGACATGTCTGTATGTAGTGTTATGATATGAGGGGTAGGTTAGTGGTAGAAATGTCTGTATGTAGTGTTATGATATGAGGGTAGGTTAGTGGTAGACATGTCTGTATGTAGTGTTATGATATGAGGGTAGGTTAGTGGTAGACATGTCTGTATGTAGTGTTATGATATGAGGGTAGGTTAGTGGTAGACATTTCTGTATGTAGTGTTATGATATGAGGGTAGGTTAGTGGTAGACATGTCTGTATGTAGTGTTATGATATGAGGATAGGTTAGTGGTAGACATGTCTGTATGTAGTGTTATGATATGAGGGTAGGTTAGTGGTAGACATGTCTGTATGTAGTGTCATGATATGAGGGTAGGTTAGTGGTAGACATGTCTGTATGTACTGTTATGATATGAGGGTAGGTTAGTGGTAGACATGTCTGTTTGTAGTGTTATGATATGAGGGTAGGTTAGTGGTAGACATGTCTGTATGTAGTGTTATGATATGAGGGTAGGTAGTGGTAGACATGTCTGTATGTAGGGGTAGATATGAGGGTAGGTAGTGGTAGACATGTCTGTATGTAGTGTTATGATATGAGGGTTAGGTTAGTGGTAGACATGTCTGTATGTAGTGTTATGATATGAGGGTAGGTTAGTGGTAGACATGTCTGTATGTAGTGTTATGATATGAGGGTAGGTTAGTGGTAGACATGTCTGTATGTAGTGTTATGATATGAGGGTAGGTTAGTGGTAGACATGTCTGTATGTAGTGTTATGATATGAGGGTAGGTTAGTGGTAGACATGTCTGTATGTAGTGTTATGATATGAGGGTAGGTTAGTGGTAGACATGTCTGTATGTAGTGGTATGATATGAGGGTAGGTTAGTGGTAGACATGTCTGTATGTAGTGTTATGATATGAGGGTAGGTTAGTGGTAGACATGTCTGTATGTAGTGTTATGATATGAGGGTAGGTTAGTGGTAGACATGTCTGTATGTAGTGTTATGATATGAGGGTAGGTTAGTGGTAGACATGTCTGTATGTAGTGTCATGATATGAGGGTATGTTAGTGTTAGACATGTCTATATGTAGTGTTATGGTATGAGGGTAGGTTAGTGGTAGACATGTCTGTATGTAGTGTTATGATATGAGGGGAAGGTTAGTGTTAGACATGTCTGTATGTATTGTTATGATATGAGGGTAGGTTAGTGTTATGATATGAGGGTAGGTTAGTGTTATGATATGAGGGTAGGTTAGTGTTATGATATGAGGGTAGGTTAGTGGTAGACATGTCTGTATGTAGTGTTATGATATGAGGGTAGGTTAGTGTTAGACATGTCTGTATGTAGTGTTATGATATGAGGGTAGGTTAGTGGTAGACATGTCTGTATGTAGTGATATGATATGAGGGTAGGTTAGTGGTAGACATGTCTGTATGTAGTGTTATGATATGAGGGTAGGTTAGTGGTAGACATGTCTGTATGTAGTGATATGATATGAGGGTAGGTTAGTGGTAGACATGTCTGTATGTAGTGTTATGATATGAGGGTAGGTTAGTGTTAGACATGTCTGTATGTAGTGTTATGATATGAGGGTAGGTTAGTGTTATGATATGAGGGTAGGTTAGTGTTAGACATGTCTGTATGTAGTGTTATGATATGAGGGTAGGTTAGTGTTAGACATGTCTGTATGTAGTGTTATGATATGAGGGTAGATTAGTGATAGACATGTCTGTATGTAGTGTTATGATATGAGGGTAGGTTAGTGTTAGACATGTCTGTATGTAGTGTTATGATATGAGGGGTAGGTTAGTGGTAGACATGTCTGTATGTAGTGTTATGATATGAGGGTAGTTAGTGTTATGATATGAGGGTAGGTTAGTGTTAGACATGTCTATATGTAGTGTTATGAATAAGGGTAGGTTAGTGTTATGATATGAGGGTAGGTTAGTGTTAGACATGTCTATATGTAGTGTTATGATATGAGGGGTAGGTTAGTGTTATGATATGAGGGTAGGTTAGTGGTAGACATGTCTGTATGTAGTGTTATGATATGAGGGTAGGTTAGTGATAGACATGTCTGTATGTAGTGTTATGATATGAGGGTAGGTTAGTGGTAGACATGTCTGTATGTATTGTTATGATATGAGGGTAGGTTAGTGTTAGACATGTCTGTATGTAGTGTTATGATATGAGGGTAGGTTAGTGTTATGATATGAGGGTAGGTTAGTGTTAGACATGTCTATATGTAGTGTTATGATATGAGGGTGGGTTAGTGGTAGACATGTCTGTATGTAGTGTTATGATATGAGGGGTAGGTTAGTGGTAGACATGTCTGTATGTAGTGTTATGATATGGGGGTAGGTTAGAGTAACAGTAGGTTTGTCTAATCGTTTACGTAACAGTGTGTGTGTGTGTGTGTGTGTGTGTGTGTGTGTTCCAGGTACCTCAGTGGTCATCATGGTGTCTGTTAGTCTGGTAGTGTTACTGCTGGTGATCAGCCTGATCATAGTCTACAGATGGAAATACAACAAGGTCACAGGTGAGAAACACACACACACACACACACACACACACACACACACACACACACACACACCACACACACACACACACACACACACACACACACACACACACACACACACATAGCTCTATATAAAGAGAGCAATTTCCCCTTTTTTAAATATTTTCATTTACTTTTCTAAGAAATGTATTTGCATAATAGCCATGTCATCATTTGTCCCTGGTTGAGAAGCATAAACAGTCACTGAGGAGTGTCTGACCCCTGATGTATTCTGGTGGAAGTGCATCTCTCTCTCTCCCTCTCTCTCTCTTTCCTACTCTCTTTCTCTCCCTCCCTCCGTCCTCTCTCTCACTTCCTGTCTATCTCTCTCGCTCTGTCTCTCTCTCGTCCTCTCTCTCCCTTTTTGTCTCTCTCTACCTCTCTCTCTCTCTCTGAGTGTTGTGTGTGTGTTGTGTTCCACAGGATCTGTCTCTTCAACACACAGAGTGAGTCCAGACACAGGAAACAACGAAGGGGTCAGTGTATTTTGGTTGTTCGTTTTTGTGTCTGAGTGATGTCATTGAGTGATGTCATTGAGTAATGTGTTGAGTGTGTTTGTGAGTGTCATACTATTATCTCCTCTCCCCTTTTCTCTCCTCCCTCTTCTCCAGGGTTGTCATGGTGACGGTGACTATGAAGAGATAAAGGAGAGCCCCCTACAGTCAGACTCAGGTGCTGCGATGACCACCATCTACGCCACCGCCAACTTACCTACAAGCCACTCTGAGTCTCTCCACCACGCCAGCGTCAACTTCCACAAGAACCCCAGCGGCCCCAACGAAGCAACTGCCACCATCACTAAAGAGGGCAGCTGCCCCAATGAGGCCACCGCTGCCATTTCTAAAGAGGGCACTTCATCATGTGACTATGCTACTGTGAACTTTGGTCAAAGCCCCGCCTACTCTACTGTCAATCATCCACACAGCTCCTCTGAGGCTCCTCTCTTCTACTCCACAGTCAGCAAACCCAGACACTTGAGTCACTGGCAACCAATCACAAGATACATACACTCACTGGCGACCAATCACAAGAGACACATTTTAACTATATGCGCTGACCTCTATTTTTAGGAAATTTCTCTTTAACTTTTTTTTTGTCTCTCTCTGCCGGTCTCTGTCAGTCTCTTTTTCTCTCTCGCTCACGGTCTCTGTCAGTCTCTTCTTCTCTCTCGCTCACGGTCTCTGTCAGTCTCTTCTTCTCTCTCGCTCACGGTCTCTGTCAGTCTCTTCTTCTCTCTCTCTCACGGTCTCTGTCAGTCTCTTTTTCTCTCTCGCTCACGGTCTCTGTCAGTCTCTTCTTCTCTCTCGCTCACGGTCTCTGTCAGTCTCTTCTTCTCTCTCTCTCACGGTCTCTGTCAGTCTCTTTTTCTCTCTCGCTCACGGTCTCTGTCAGTCTCTTCTTCTCTCTCGCTCACGGTCTCTGTCAGTCTCTTCTTCTCTCTCTCTCTGCCGGTCTCTGTCAGTCTCTTTTTCTCTCTCGCTCACGGTCTCTGTCAGTCTCTTTTTTTCTCTCTCTCTGCCGGTCTCTGTCAGTCTCTTTTTCTCTCTCGCTCACGGTCTCTGTCAGTCTCTTTTTTTCTCTCTCTCTGCCGGTCTCTGTCAGTCTCTTTTTTTCTCTCTCTCTGCCGGTCTCTGTCAGTCTCTTTTTCTCTCTCGCTCACGGTCTCTGTCAGTCTCTTTTTCTCTCTCGCTCACGGTCTCTGTCAGTCTCTTTTTCTCTCTCGCTCACGGTCTCTGTCAGTCTCTTCTCTCTCTCTCACGGTCTCTGTCAGTCTCTTTCTCTCTCTCTCACGGTCTCTGTCAGTCTCTTTCTCTCTCTCTCACGGTCTCTGTCAGTCTCTTTCTCTCTCTCTCTCTCACGGTCTCTGTCAGTCTCTTTTTCTCTCTCTCACGGTCTCTGTCAGTCTCTTTCTCTCTCTCTCACGGTCTCTGTCAGTCTCTTTCTCTCTCTCTCTCAATCTCCTGTTCTCTCACTGACAGTGAGTTTGCATGTCTTGCCCTTGTGAGCGGAGGTTTCACTTGATGGCAATTTAGGAGCCTGGCGGCGAACGCCGAACACCCTGCTCAAAACTGACAGCGAATCTCGATAAAGGGGTGGAGTCAACAACTCAGTTTAAGTTGTTCTATTGGTTTACTGAGATCTCAGTAGCTTGTCTGTTATGTGATGACATCATTCATTAAGGGGAGTTGGGTTGTAGAGGAGGGATGTTTCTTCTGTTCAGAAACTCATCTGTTGAGTTGATCATTTATAAAGACTGTATTTGGATCAATTAAATGTCAGAAAAAAGTTATAAAATATATTGATGTTTACTTTCACTATATTGTGTTCCTCCTCTGCTCAAACAAACTTTAACTTTAGAACAGAGAAGTTAACAGTTTTAAGACTTAGTCACCTACAGGAAGCTGAGTTCAGTGGTGTGGGGGCTGTGCTTTGGCAAAGTGGGTGGGGTTATATCCTGCCTGTTTGGCCCTGTCCGGGGGTATCATCGGATGGGGCCACAGTGTCTTCTGATCCCTCCTGTCTCAGCCTCCAGTATTTATGCTGCAGTAGTTTATGTGTCGGGGGGCTAGGGTCAGTCTGTTACATCTGGAGTATTCTCTTGTCTTATCCAGTGTCCTGTGTGAATGTAAATATGCTCTCTCTAATTCTCTCTTTCTTTCTCTCTTTCTCTCGGAGGACCTGAGCCCTAGGACTACCTGGCATGATGACTCCTTGCTGTCCCCAGTCCACCTGGCCATGCTGCTGCTCCAGTTTCAACTGTTCTGCCTGCGGCTACGGAACCCTGACCTGTTCACCGGACGTGCTTGTTGCACCCTCGACAATTACTATGATTATTATTATTTGACCATGCTGGTCATTTACGAACATTTTAACATCTTGACCATGTTCTGTTATAATATCCACCCGGCACAGCCAGAAGAGGACTGGCCACCCCTCATAGCCTGGTTCCTCTCTAGGTTTCTTCCTAGGTTTTTGGCCTTTCTCAGGAGTTTTTCCTAGGGAGTTTTTCCCAGCCACCGTGCTTCTTTCACATGCATTGCTTGCTGTTTGGGGTTTTAGGCTGGGTTTCTGTACAGCACTTTGAGATTTCAGCTGATGTACGAAGGGCTATATAAATAAATTTGATTTGATTTGATTTGATTTGATTTCTCTGGTGGTTTAGAAGTCTAACCTCTGGCCGGTTTGAACCAGTTTCACTCTGCAGCACACAGACCTGGAGACACTGAGGTCACTACAGTTAAATCATCAGGATGTGTAGGATAATGCCCACCCATTCCACCACCACCATCACTATACTCATCTCCTTGACATGCAGAGAGAAAGAGACTGTTCATTTTGATTGTTTCTTTCACTTTTGTTTATTATCTACTTCACTTGCTTAGGCAATTTGTTTCCCATGCCAATAAAGCCCTTAAATTGAAATTGAGCGAGAGCGAGACAGAGACAGAGACAGACAGATAGACTCTCTGCTTTGGCAATGTAAGCATGTTTCCCATGCCAATAAATCCCTTTTAATTTAATTTTATTTAAAGACAGAGAGAGACAAAAAGACAGAGACAAAAAGACAGAGAAAGAGAGAAAGAGAGAGACAGAGGAGAGGGGTGGGGTGTCAGATGAGGGAGGAGCTTTCAATTAAGGAAGACAGAGCGTTTCAGAAACACCCTGCTGTTAAGTGTGTAGCTGACAGAGACGTGTTGTGGAACTGTGCTAGCTGGTAGTATAGTAAAGTAAGTTTACCAGTATAGTTACTGTGATAGTAAAGTAACTTTAACAGTATAGTTACTGTGGTAGTAAAGTAACTTTAACAGTATAGTAACTGTGATAGTAAAGTAACTTTAACAGTATAGTAACTGAGGAGTAACTGTCCAGAATGAAGATATTCCTTGTTGTCTCCTGCTGTCTCCTCTCAGGTGAGTTCTGTCTGTCTGTCTGTCTGTCTGTCTGTCTGTCTGTCTGTCTGTCTGTCTGTCTGTCTGTCTGTCTGTCTGTCTGTCTGTCTGTCTGTCTGTCTGTGTCAGTTTCCATAATAATGTGTGGATCATATAGTACATATAGAACAAGATATGTATTTGTCAATAAGGAGCCAGAAAGTTGTACAGTTCTGAGTTTGTTTTTCACATGTACCTTATGATAATGCACTGAAATTAAAATGTTTGATATGTTGGTCTTTTACCTGGGTTTGTGCAGGGTTAATGTCAGGTTTGTGCAGGGTTCAAGTAAGATTTTGGCAGGGCTGAAGTAAGATTTATTCAGGGTTAAAGTATATCTCACAGGGCATCAGTTGTGACTGTACTGTGTATTTCTGTTTGACAGCTCTGTGTGTTGTGGAGTCAGCTGTCACTAAGGAAGTGGTAGGAGGACAAGTCACTGTGGGCTGCTCATTCACATTGGCAGGGAACAACAACAAATACTTCTGCAAGGGGACATGTTCTGATAAAGACATTCTGGTTGAAACTAATGGGAGTAAGACTGTAACTCAAGGAAGATACAGAATAAAAGACATGGGAGATGTATTCTATGTGACCATCAAGGACTTGAGGAAGTCAGACTCAGGGACCTACTGGTGTGGAGTGGACAGAACTATAAAGGACACATTCCAAGAGTTGCGTCTCATAGTTACAGATGGTAAGTGAATACTCCATATACATTTGTATCTAGTAATTCACTTCCTGACTTATTTCCTGACATGAAGTTGTTTCAATATTGGTGTTTATCTGTACTTTCTATTGACTCACAGCTCCTCCCATTCCTACACCGTCACCACTCACCTCCAGACCCCATGTCTCCACAACCCTCCCAAACCTCTCTACAACATCCCCATACACCTCCACAACCTTACCAAACCTCTCTACAACATTTATGGCATCTGGAGACATCAGTGCTGGTCCTTCACAGAGAACAGGTATGATGGACCGGTCCCTTGCCATCATTCTATCACCTTCAGACAACTATAATATGCTGCTGTATAATTCAGGTGAATAGATAATATAGCTATATCTGTTAATGCACTGGACAAATCTCTCTCTCTTTCTCTGTCTCTCTCTATATATAATATATTTGTCTCTCTATATGTCTGTCTTCCTACCGGTTTAGGAAGGAGAAGGGTCTGAGAGGAATGTAATTATCTTGTATTTGTAGTTCTAGGTTTCCCAGTGGTCATCATGGTATGTGTGAGTCTGGCTGTGTTGGTTGTGGGGCTCATCTTGTTACTGATCTACAAATGGAGGAGAGACAGGACATCCTCAAGTGAGTAACACTCATATGTATATTTACGAAAAGCGATACAGGAGCGCCAAGTCCAGGTCCAAGAGGCTCCTAAACAGCTTCTATCCCCAAACCATAAGACTCCTGAACATCTAGTCAAATGGCAACCCAAACTATTCACATTGCCCCCCTCCCCTCTCCACACCACTGCCACTCTCTGTAGTCATCTATGCATAGTCATCACAGGAGTGATGGTTGCTGATAATGGGCCTCTGTACGCCTATGTAGATATTCCCTAAAAAGTATGCCGTTTCCAGCTACAATAGTCATTTACAACATTAACAGTCTACACTGTATTTCTGATCAATTTGTTATTTTAATGGACAAAAAATTAGATTTTCTTTCAAAGACAAGGACATTTCTAAGTGACCCCAAACTTTTGAATATGTACCGTCTGTATGTATGTATGTACTGTATGTATTTCTGTATGTACAGTATTTACGTGCACACAGGCATACAGTGGTATAGTGGAGTGTATACACAGCCTAGCAGACACTATTATATTCCCATGGCCTAATCCAAGTTAACACACATCTATTTTGTAGGCCTAATAACAATACAATGGACTGAAATTAAATATTACAAAATGATATTTCCCCAAATGAAAACAAAAGTGTACCTGATGATATTTTGCTGCTGTGTTAAAAAAATGGCTCTTTCTTTAATCTATTGATGGTCAAATACTTCAGTTGGAACTGGTTCTGTTAAACATGATTTTAACAGTTGATAGACAACTTTATCACTGTTACAAACTAGACTGTTCTCTTATATAACAACAACCTTGTTGAAATAAAGAAGTCTCTGGTGCTTCATCATGACTTCATTAGTTGTCTTTCCATCAATTACACAGAACCAGTACTGTAACTAAAACCCATTTAACACTAATACAAGGGGTAGAGTACAGTTTATTAGCCTACAGTATATTATGCAGTACCAGTACTGTCACTAAACCCATTTAACACTAATACAAGGAGTAGAGTACAGTTTATTAGACTACAGTATATTATGCAGTACCAGTACTGTAACTAAACCCATTTTAACACTAATACAAGTAGTAGAGTACAGCTTATTAGCCTACAGTATATTATGCAGTACCAGTACTGTAACTAAACCCATTTAACACTAATACAAGGAGTAGAGTACAGCTTATTAGCCTACAGTATATTATGCAGTACCAGTACTGTAACTAAACCCATTTAACACTAATACAAGGAGTAGAGTACAGTTTATTAGACTACAGTATATTATGCAGTACCAGTACTGTCACTAAGCCCATTTTCACACTAATACAAGGGGTAGAGTACCGTTTATTAGCCTACAGTATATTATGCAGTACCAGTACTGTAACTAAACCCATTTAACACTAATACAAGGAGTAGAGTACAGTTTATTAGACTACAGTATATTATGCAGTACCAGTACTGTCACTAAGCCCATTTTCACACTAATACAAGAGGTAGAGTACAGTTTATTAGCCTACAGTATATTATGCAGTACCAGTACTGTCACTAAACACCTTTTGACACTGCTGGATCTGATTGATTTTTTTTCACATTTTCAATGTCAGTACAGTTCCAGGCTTCAGTTGAATGACTAACCAGGCCAGCCCAGTCCAGCTTGGGTCTGTAGTGGGAAGAGAGGTACTGTAGGAACTCAGAACACAAGAACACAGTGGTGGTTTACACACCACAGAACTAAGCTGACACTGTGCCATGCCAAGACAAGCTCAGATGAGTTGTCCTGGATACTCATGCTAGAAATGTTACTGTATCTAATATCTAGGCCAGCAGAGTAAAACATTGGTTTACCTGACTGAAAGATTGATCATTTATGGTCATTCAGAGAAGATGTCACTGTTTCTCATAGAAGTTTTCACACAGGGAGCCTTTCCTTCACCTGGCGTGCCGTTTGGGACATTTTGAGCAAAAATAGAGTATACCAAATGTTCCATACACTACTACACCACTGCACCACTACACCACTACACCACTACACCACTGCACTACTACACCACTACACCACTGCACTACTACACCACTGCACCACTGCACTACTACACCACTACACCACTGCACTACTACACCACTACACCACTGCACTACTACACCATTACACCACACCACTGCACTACTACACCACTACACCACTGCACTACTACACCACTACACCACTGCACTACTACACCACTACACCACTGCACTACTACACCACTACACCACTGCACTACTACACCACTACACCACACCACTGCACGTGCACTCGCATGCTTTATATGTTGTGTGTTCCACAGAGCCAGTCACCAATCCAGACACAACAACCCAAGACTCCACCTACCAAACCCTCAACACAACAACCCAAGACTCCACCTACCAAACCCTCAACACAACAACCCAAGACTCCACCTACCAAACCCTCAACACAACAACCCAAGACTCCACCTACCAAACCCTCAACACAACAACCCAAGACTCCACCTACCAAACCCTCAACACAGCAACCCAAGACTCCACCTACCAAACCCTCAACACAACAACCCAAGACTCCACCTACCAAACCCTCAACACAACAACCCAAGACTCCACCTACCAAACCCTCAACACAACCGATCCAAACTAAAATGATGACACCATTAACTTCACACAGAGACAGGATACTGTTAGTACAGTGTTATTCTTTGTAACATTTGTACTTTTGGAAATCCATTCTGCACCATACTTTCTCAATCAATGGTAACATATGTGGATTAATATAATAAAATATATTGATGTATACTTTAACTATAATGTCATCATCTCAACATTGTGTTCCTCCTGAAATAAACATGGTAACTTTCGAACAGAGAAGTTGACAGTTTTAACACTTAGTCACCACAGCTAGCTGAGTTCTCTGGTGGTTTAGAAGTCTATCCTCCGGCCGGTTTGAACCAGTTTCACTCTGCAGCACATATAGACCTCCAGACAGTGAGGTCATTTCAGAACCAGGATATGGGGCTAATGCCCTCCCCCTCCACCACCACCATCTCTATCTCCATCTCTCTGATATGCAGAGGGACAGAGAGTAGGGTGTGGTGTCAGAGGAGGGAGGAGCATCAATAAAGGAAGAAAGAAGACTTCAGAAACACCCAGCTGTCAAACACTGTCTGACTGGTGATGGTTTAGTAGGACTGAGAGTAGCTGACAGAGAAGCTGTTGTGGACCTGGGCTTGTTGATGCACCAGGTGGTAGTATGGTAAATGTGATATTAAAGTAACTTTAACAGTATGTTTACTGTGGTAGTAAAGTAACTTTAATAGTATAGTAAGTGTGGTAGTAAAGTAACTTTAACAGTATGGTAACTGTGATAGTAAAGTAACTTGAACAGTATGTTAACTGTGGTAGTAAAGTAACTTTAACAGTATAGTAACTGAGATAGTAAAGTAACTTTAACAGAAAAGTAACTGAGGAGTAACTCTTCAGAATGAAGATACTGCATGTTGTCTCCTGCTGTCTCCTTTCAGGTGAGTTCTGTCTGTCTGTCTGTCTGTCTGTCTGTCTGTCTGTCTGTCTGTCTGTCTGTCTGTCTGTCTGTCTGTCTGTCTGTCTGTCTCTGTCTGTCTGTCTGTCTCTGTCTGTCTGTCTGTCTGTCTGTCTGTCTGTCTGTCTTGTCTGTCTGTCTGTCTGTCTGTCTGTCTGTCTGTCTGTCTGTATCAGTTTCTATAGTACTAGACTGTATACTGTCTGTAGTCTGTATCAGTTTCTATAGTACTAGACTGTATACTGTCTGTAGTCTGTATCAGTTTCTATAGTACTAGACTGGATACTGTCTGGATGATATAGTGTACTAAGATAATGATTTGTCTATAAGGAGCCAGAACGTGATACACTAGAGATATGATCAGTTGATATATCTGCATATTCATGGTGGAATGTACTGAATTTATCTCACATCTCTGTTGATGGGTACAGTAGGACTATGAGGGTGTTGAGGACAAAGAGGTCCAGTTCCTCTTTAGTGACCGTATGTTTCTGTTTTACAGCTCTCTGTGTTGTGGAGTCAGACATCACTAAGGCGGCTGGAGTTGTTGGGGGAGAGGTCACAATACAGTGCTCATATGCAGATAAATGGTTTGGAAAAAGCAATGATAAGTACTTCTGTAGGAAGAAATGTGACAGTTACAATGACATTCTGGTTCAAACTCAGAAGAACAAGAACTATATTGAGAAAGGAAGATACACCATACATGACAAAAGAAATGGAGACTTCACTGTTACCATCAAGAACCTGGTGAAGTCAGACTCTGGGACCTACTGGTGTGGAGTGGACAGATCTATAAAAGTTTCATACCAAGAGGTGCGTCTCACAGTTACAGATGGTAAGTGAACCTTTAGTCACATTTGTCAGAGGTTAATGTTTGTTACAGGCTTCATGACTTCATTAGAGAACAGTAAAATGGTGACAGTATTTGTGGCTGCCTGTTCTTTTGTTTTACACACAGCTCCTCCTAAACCATCAACTGTCACCTTCAGACCTAATTTCTCCACAACATTCCTTCCATCTGGAGACATCAGTGTTGGTCCTTCACAGAGAGCAGGTATGATGGACTTGTCCCTTGCAATCATTCTTTCACCTTCAGACAACTTCAATGTGCTGCTATAGACAGAAACAACAATATCTGGTCAAGGATTAGACAAATCTCACTCCCTCTTTCTCTCTCTATTTCTCCCCTTTCTCTCTCTATTTCTCCCCTTTCTCTCTCTATTTCTCCCCTTTCTCTCTCTATTTCTCCCCTTTCTCTCTCTCTCTCTCTCTCTCTCTCTCTCTCTCTCTCTCTCTCTCTCTATTTCTCTCTATTTCTCTCTATTTCGGTCTATTTCTCTCTCTCTCTCTCTCTCTCTCTCTCTCTCTCTATTTCTCTCTCTCTCTCTCTCTCTCTCTCTCTCTCTCTCTCTCTCTCTCTCTCTCTATTTCTCTCTCTCTCTCTCTCTCTCTCTCTCTCTCTCTCTCTTTTTCTCTCTCTCTCTCCTGCAATACAAGTGGTTTTATTGGCATAGGAAACAAATGTTTACATTGCCAAAGCAAGTGAAATGGATGAGCAAAGTGAAATAAACAAAAAGTGAACAGCAAATATTACACTTACACAAGTTCCAAAAGAATAAAGACATTTGAAATGTCATGTGTCTATATACAGTGATGTAACGATGTTTAAATAGTTAAAGTACAAAAGGGTTAGACCCAGATGCAGACCACGTCAGAGAAACTATAGTTTAATAATCCAACAGGGGCAGGCAATAGACAGGTCAAGGCAGGCAGGG
The DNA here is from genome assembly GCF_901001165.1 of Salmo trutta. Lineage (NCBI taxonomy): Eukaryota > Metazoa > Chordata > Actinopteri > Salmoniformes > Salmonidae > Salmo > Salmo trutta. Next base: position 81,947,425 of record NC_042970.1, on the reverse strand, counting down.
GTCAGAAACCAGGTGGGGCAACGGTTGGGTCTAATTGTGTTGCAGTCCTGGGGCTCTGTGGGGTCTGTTGGTGAACAGAGCCTCAGGACCAGCATGCTTAGGATACTCTTTTCCAGGTTCATCTCTCTGTAGGTGATGGCTTTGGAATGGAAGGTTTGGGAATTGCTTCCTTTTAGGTGGGTGTGGATTTTAATAGCTCTTTTCTGGATTTTGATACTTAGCTCTACTTGTTCTCCCCACCGTATTTGGTGTTTTACATTGTACAAAGAGGATCTTTTTGCAGATTGCGGACTCTGAATTTGGTGTTTGTCCCCATTTTGTGAATTCTTAGTTGGTGAGCGGACCCCAGACCTCACAACCATAAAGGGCAATGGGTTCTATGAATTATTCAATAATTTTTTGCCAAATCTTAATTGGTATGTCCAATTTTATCTTCCTTTTCATGGCATAAAAGTCCCTTGCCTTGTCTCTAAGAATGTTCACAGTTGTGGAAGTTACATCTGGCAATGATGTTTAGGTCGAGGTATGTGTAGTTTTGTGTGCAAAAAAGCAACGGTGTCTAGATGGAATTTATATTTGTGGTCCTGACAACTGGACCTTTTTTGAAACATCATTATTTTTGTCCTACTGAGCTTTACTGTCAGGGCCCAGGTCTGACAGAATCTGTGCAGAAGATCTAGGTGCTGCTGTATGCCCACCTTAGTTGGGGACAGAAGCACCAGATCAGCAAACAGTAGACATTTGACTTCAGATTCTAGTAGGGTGGGGCCGGGTGCTGCAGACTGTACTAGTGCCCTCGTCAATGTGTTGATATGTGACCTGATTTGGGAAACTAGGTGTGTCTCAAGTCACGACTTCACAGGAGAGTCGTATGAACGTAAACATTTTTTAATCAAAATGCGTTTTTTGGCAGAAATGCCTTCTCGAATACCTGAACATTCATGTGCCTTAATAACAAACTCGTATGCCATCTGTAAATATGAATAAAATGGTTACATACAAGCCTTGTAGGTTAAGCCACAGAAAGACGGCAACCTTCCAACTATCCATGATTGGCTTATCAGGAATCAAGCTAAGACCCAAGTGCACACTGTGAAGTAACAATGTTTATTGTAACCACAGGGGCAGGCAAACGACAGGTCAAGGCAGGCAGGGGTCGATAATCCAGAGCAGAGGTCAAGGTACAGGACGGCAGGCAGGCTCAGGTCATGCAGAGGTCGGTAATCCAGAGGAGGAGCAAAGGTACAGGACAGCAGGTAGGCTCAGGGTTAGAGACAGGCAGTGGTCTGGTGGGCGGGCACAGGGTCAGGACAGGCAAAGGTCAAAGGACCAATTTATCGCGTAATTAATAGCTGATTCTAAGATTTGTAATTGATAACGTATATGTTTTTGCTGTTTGTTCTTTGTTATAGAGACAAAAAGATTGGAGAAATGGCTTCTCCACACATCTCCATTTTGGAAAGATAACTCTTTGTGTTGTTGTTTGTTTAGTGTGTTGTTTAGATTCTATTACATTGAGGTGATTTCTGACATGCTGTTCCTTCTTTTTCCTTCGTGTATTTCAGTATTTTTTTAAGTGGTTCACCATAGTGAAGACGTAGACTTAGCTTTTCTGGGTGTATGTTTTTGATTGGATACGTTTCTCAATTTCTTTCTTAGGTTTTTGCATTCTTCATCAAATATACTGTTTAGACTTTCTACTGCCAAGTTTACACCTTCACTATTACAGTGAAATGTTTTGTCCAGGAAGTTGTCTAAAAGGGATTGAATTTGTTGTTGCCTAATTGTTTTTTGGTAGGTTTCTACACTACTTTCCTTCAATCTACAGCATTTCTCAATATTGTGCAGTTCCTTTGGCTTTGATGCCTCATGACTGAGTATTTCTCTGTTCAGGTAGACTAGATTTTGCTGTGATCTGATAGGGGTGTCAGTGGGCTGACTGTGAACGCTCTGAGATAATCTGGGTTGAGGTCAGTGTTAAAGTAATCTACAGTACTACAGCCAAGTGATGAGCTGTAGGTGTACCTACCATAGGAGACTCTTCGAAGCCAATGACTATGTACATACCTAGCATCTGACAGATCTGCAGGAGTTGAGACCCATTTGTGTTGGTTATTAAAATGTTGACTAATTTAATAGAGTGGATTAGGTCTGCTCTATAGCAAATTAGCATACCCCCTGAGTCTCTTCCCTGTTTCACACCTGGTAGTTTGGTGGATGGGACTACCAGCTCTCTGTAACCTAGTGGGCAACCAGTGGGTCCGTCTCCTCTGTACCATGTTTCTTGTAGGATGACAATGTCTGTATTTCCAATTTCTTTGATAATGTCTGGGTTCCTGCTCTTCAGGCCAACGGCAGATGACCTCAGACCTTGTATATTCCAGGATGAGATAGTAAAAGCTTTGTGTTCCATAGTGTCGAGTGTTGCCTCCTTCGCTTTCACTTTTTTCACCCGCCACCATTCCCCCCCTTCCTCCTCTGTAGACTCTCCATCCTTGGACTCTCCTGCAAGACAGAGTGAGAGTGCTGTTAAGTTTAACCTCTGTAGGGTAGGTGGGACGCAATCGTCCCACACTATTCAACAGCCAGTGAAAAATCAGAGCGCCAAATTTAAAACCACAAAATGTCATAATTCAGAGTTCTCAAACATAGGAATATTTTACACCATTTTATAGATACACTTCTCCTGAATCGAACCACGTTGTCTGATTTCCAAAAGGCTTTACAGCGAAAGCAAAACATTAGATTATGTTAGGAGAGTACATAGACACAAATAACCACATAGCCATTTCCAAGCAACTAGCATGCATCACAAATACCCAAAACATAGCTAAATGAAGCACTAACCTTTGACGATCTTCATCAGATGACACTCCTAGGACATCATGTTACACAATACATGCATTTTTTAAAGTTAGATTTCAGCATGGTTAAAGTTAGATTTGTGCAGGGTTAAAGTTAGATTTGAGCAGGGTTAAAGTTAGATTTGAGCAGGGTTAAAGTAAGATTTGAGCAGGGTTAAAGTTAGATTTGAGCAGGGTTAAAGTTAGATTTGAGCAGGGTTAAAGTAAGATTTGTGCAGGGTTAATGTTAGATTTGAGCAGGGTTAAAGTTAGATTTGAGCAGGGTTAAAGTTAGATTTGAGCAGGGTTAAGTAAGATTTGAACAGGGTTAATGTTAGATTTGAGCAGGGTTAAAGTTAGATTTGAGCAGGGTTAAAGTTAGATTAGAGCAGGGTTAACCTGTCTGGGAACCTGGGACGCTTGCGTCCCACCCTGGTCAACAGCCAGTGGAATCGCGTCGCGCGAAATACAAATACCTCATAAATGCTATAACTTCAATTTCTCAAACATATGACTATTTTACATCAATTTATAGATACACCTCTCCTGAATCGAACCACGTTGTCTGATTTCAAAAAGGCTTTACAGCAAAAGCAAAACATTAGATTATGTTAGGAGAGTACACAGCCAAAAATAATCACACTGCCATTTTCAAAGCAACTAGCATGCATCACAAATACCCAAAACACAGCTAAATGCAGCACTAACCTTTGACAATCTTCATCAGATGACACTCCTAGGACATCATGTTACACAATACATGCATTTTTTGTTCGATAAAGTTCATATTTATATATAAAAACAGCATTTTACATCGGCACGTGACGTTCAGAAAATATTTTCCCCAAATGCTTCCAGTGAATCAGCGCTACAATTTACAAAATTACTATTTCGAAAACATTGTTAAAATGTAATATTGTCATTCAAAGAATTATAGATTAACATCTCTTGAATGCAACCGCATTGCCAGATTTAAAAATAACTTTACTGGGAAATCACACTTTGCAATAAACGAGGTCCTATGCTCAGAAAAATAGGCTAGGCGATACAGGTTAGCGCCATCTTGGAACCATCTAAAATCAAATATACTATTGTAAATATTCCCTTACCTTTGATTATCTTCATCAGAAGGCACTTCCAGGTATCCCAGGTCCACAACAAATGTAGTTTTGTTCTAAAAAGTTAATAATTTATGTCCCAATAGCTCCTTCTTGTTAGCGCGTTCCGAAGGCTACTCATAATGTACAAGGCGCACGGGACTTGTCGTCACGAATGTGCAAAAAATATATATTTACGTTCGTTCAAACATGTCAAACGTTGTATAACATAAATCTTTAGGGCCTTTTTCAATCAGAGCTTCAATAACATTCAAGGCGGACGATTGCATTGTCTTACTAAACGTTTCGGAATGAAAGGGTACCCATGGGCGCCCGCGTCATAGTAGTAATGGCCCTCCCTCTATGACCAACTTTCCAGGCCTCTCGTTCGGTCAGTTTTTACCGGAGAAGAGTCAAACCACTTTGTAAAGACTGTTGACATCTAGTGGAAGCCTTAGGAAGTGCTAAATTAATCCTAACTCACGGTGTGTTTCATAGGCAAAGTGTAATTATCTTGTTTTTGTAGTTCTAGGTCCACCAGTGGTCATCATGGTGTGTGTGAGTCTGGCTGTGTTGGTTGTGGGACTCATCCTGCTACTGATCTACAAATGGAGGAGAGACAGGACATCCTCAAGTGAGTAACTCTCATATGTATGTATGTATGTATGTATGTATGTATGTATGTATGTATGTATGTATGTATGTATGTATGTATGTATGTATGTATGTATGTATGTATGTATGTATGTATGTATGTATGTATGTATGTATGTATGTATGTATGTATGTGTGTACACTACCGTTCAAAAGTTTGGGTCACTTAGAAATGTTCTTGTTTTTGAAAGAAAAGCAAATTTTTTGTCCATTAAAATAACATCAAATTGATCAGAAATACAGTGTAGACATTGTTAATGTTGTAAATGACTATTGTAGCTGGAAACGGCTGTTTTTTAATGGAATATCTACACAGTCGTACAGAGGCCGATTATCAGCAACCATCACTCCTGTGTTACAATAGCACATTGTGTTAGCTAATCCAAGTTTATCATTTTAAAAGGCTAATTGATCATTAGAAAACCCTTTTGCAATTATGTTTGACACTCTAATGTACTTGTCCTCTTGCTCAGTTGTGCACCGGGGCCTCCCACTCCTCTTTCTATTCTGTTCTGTTCCATTTGAACATGGGAGTGATGGTTGCTGATAATGGGCCTCTGTACGCCTATGTAGATATTCCATAAAAATCTGCCGTATCCAGCTAGAATAGTCATTTACAACATTAACAATGTCTACACGGTTTTTCTGATCAATTTTATGTTATTTTAATGGACAAAAAAATAATATTTTTTTCAAAAACAAGGACATTTCTAAGTGACTCCAAACTTATATGTGACCCCATATATATGTATGTACTGTATGTTTGTATTTCTGTATGTACAGTATTTACGTGCACACAGGCATACAGTGGTATAGTGGAGTGTATACACAGCCTAGCAGACACTATTATATTCCCATGGCCTAATCCAAGTCAACACACATCTATTTTATTGGCCTAATAACAATATAAAGGACTGAAAAATGTAATATTAGAAAATTATGTTTCCCCAAATGAAAACAAAAGTGCATAGCTGATGATATGGGGCAGCTGTGTTAAAAACTAAATGGCTCTTTCTTTAATCTATTGATGGTCAAATAGTTCAGTTGGAACTGGTTCTGTTGAACATGATTTTAACAGTTGATAGACAACTTTATCACTGTTACAAACTAGACTGTTCTCTTATTTAACAACAACCTTGTTGAAATAAAGAAGTCTCTGGTGCTTCATCATGACTTCATTAGTTGTCTTTCCATCAATTACACAGAACCAGTACTGTAACTAAAACCCATTTAACACTAATACAAGGGGTAGAGTACAGTTTATTAGACTACAGTATATTATGCAGTACCAGTACTGTAACTAAACCCATTTAACACTAATACAAGGGGTAGAGTACAGTTTATTAGACTACAGTATATTATGCAGTACCAGTACTGCAACTAAACCCATTTAACACTAATACAAGGGGTAGAGTACAGTTTATTAGACTACAGTATATTATGCAGTACCAGTACTGTCACTAAGCCCATTTAACACTAATACAAGAGGTAGAGTACAGTTTATTAGCCTACAGTATATTATGCAGTACCAGTACTGTCACTAAACACCTTTTCACACTGCTGGATCTGATTGATTTTTTTTCACATTTTCAATGTCAGTACAGTTCCAGGCTTCAGTTGAATGACTAACCAGGCCAGCCCAGTCCAGCTTGGGTCTGTAGTGGGAAGAGAGGTACTGTAGGAACTCAGAACACAAGAACACAGTGGTGGTTTACACACCACAGAACTAAGCTGACACTGAGCCATGCCAAGACAAGCTCAGATGAGTTGTCCTGGATACTCATGCTAGAAATGTTACTGTATCTAATATCTAGGCCAGCAGAGTAAAACATTGGTTTACCTGACTGAAAGATTGATCATTTATGGTCATTCAGAGAACATGTCACTGTTTCTCATAGAAGTTTTCACACAGGGAGCCTTTCCTTCACCTGGCGGGCCGTTTGGGACATTTTGGGCAAAAATAGAGTATACCAAATGTTCCATACACTACTACACCACTGTACCACTACACCACTACACCACTACACCACTGCACTACTACACCATTACACCACACCACTGCACGTGCACACACATGATTTATATGTTGTGTGTTCCACAGGGCCAGTCACCAATCCAGACACAACAACCCAAGACTCCACCTACCAAACCCTCAATACAACAACCCAAGACTCCACCTACCAAACCCTCAACACAACAACCCAAGACTCCATCTACCAAACCCTCAACACAACAACCCAAGACTCCACCTACCAAACCCTCAACACAACAACCCAAGACTCCACCTACCAAACCCTCAACACAACAACCCAAGACTCCACCTACAAAACCCTCATTAGTAAAACAACAGACCCAAACTAACGCTGTGTTAATAACATGTTGGAAACTCTGAAAATATCTCTAGTAAACTGAGAGCAACAAGTTGTAAACATTCACTTGATGTGAACTCACTGAGATCGCTGATTGACTAATATCAAACTGTCTCAACCATGACATAACAGTACATCTATCATGCTTGTAATCAAATTAAAGTGTTCAAAAACCATATTGATAGATTGTTTTAATATAAGTATTGTTTTGTTGTTGTATGTAATTCTGTAAATGCTGTTGTCAAGGTAATTTCCTCAGTTCGTGAAGTCAGTGGTCAGTATGTGGGAGAAGTCGATGCTCAGGGATGATAGACAAGTCTCCCACTAGTAATTATCAGTCGGAGGGACCTTCAAGTGGAATGTTCTGGTATTTACTAGTATTTACAGTCAGTAAAGTCTCTGTAACATTTGAATCATTTTTTAACCTCCCACTAGTAATTATCAGTTGGTGTCACGACTTCCGCCGAAGTCGGTTCCTCTCCTTGTTCGGGCGGCGTTCGGCGGTCGACGTCACTGGTCTTCTAGCCATCGCCGATCCACTTTTCATTTTCCATTTGTTTTGTCCTTGTTTCCCCACACACCTGGTTTTCATTTCCCAATTACTTGTCATGTATTTAACCCTCTGTTTCCCCCATGTCTTTGTGAGTGTTTGTTAATTGTTCGGGTCGGTATGTTCCGGCTGGTTTGTGCCGGGTGCTGTTTATCACCCGTGCTTTGTGGCAACCGTTCTTTTTGCACTTTGTGAATTGTTTTACTTTGTGCTGTCTAGTAAAGCGCGTTGTTTCACTCATCTCTGCTCTCCTGCACCTGACTTTATACACCAGCTACACCCACCAACCTGACAGTTGGAGGGACCTTCAAGTGGAATGTTCTGCTATTTACTAGTATTTACAGTCAGTAAAGTCTCTAACATTTGAATAATTTTTTAACCTATCAAAATCCATTCTTGACCATACTTTCTCAAATACTGTAAATGTGGATTAATGAAATGTAAAACATATATAATCAAATAGACTGATACTTTAACTATATTGTCACCATCTCAATAATGTCTTCCTCCTCTGCTGAAACGAACATGGTAACTTTAGTATTCCAGTTGTCGATATTATGCTCCTATACTGTCTAAGTGATGGAAGCAGGAAGAACAGGCCTTAGTTCGGGTGGCTAAGGTCCCTGATGATCTTCTTGGCCTTCCTGCAACACCTGGTGTTGTAGGTGTCCTGGAGGGCAGGCAGGACACCTTTTGGTCAGTGGTGGTGGAGTTGCTATACCAGGCTGTGATGCAGCCCAACAGTATCCTCTAATACACATGTCCTCCGTGGAGACCTTAACCACTTAGTCCTCATTGTCCTCAAGGGCTTAGAGTTGCCTGAGAAAAAGGTATTTAGCTCATCCGGGTATGGTGGCATTGGTGTCTGCGATGTGACTGGCTTTCTTTTTGTAATCTGTGACCCCATACGCGTCGTGTCTGTCCCACTGAAATGCTCCTCCACTTTGTGCCTTTAGTTGTATCTCGCCATCTTGATCGATCTGTGTAGGTCGTGCATCATGTTTACTCCTGCTCCCTCTTTCTGGCGCTCGTTGTCGCCAGCTGTCTCATGATTACGCACACCTGCCACTATCGTTACGCGCAACTGCACCTCATGAGTCTCACCTGGATTCCAACACTTCTCTGATTACCTTCGTTTTATCTGTCACTTCCCTTGGTTCTTTCCTCAGGCGTTATTGACTCTGTTTTGTTTTCATGTCTGTACGCTTTTCTTGTTTTGTATTACGTTCTATTTCTTTATTAAATGATTCACTTCCTGTACTTGCTTCCCGACTATCGTATTTGTACTGTTAAGCCATATAATTGTCCCTGGTCACCTTGACATGTATATAAATAGCATCTCTATCGTCATATGATTAGATTTATAGTGTCTTTATCAGAGGCAATGTGAAGAACAACATTTTATTATATAGGCAAAGGACTAGATTTTTTATATATTGTTTTTAATATATATTTTTTTGATTTATTTCACCTTTATTTAACTAGGCAAGTCAGTTAAGAACAAATTCTTATTTACCCCGGCCAAACCTGGACGACGCTGGGCCAATTAAGTGTCTTTTTACCTGGAGATGTTCCCTATTGTAGTCTACTACTTTCGCCACTTGTTTACTACACTACCTTAATCACTCAGTTTAACTCAGGGCCTCATGTGAGTTCTTAAAGAGATGGGTGGGGATACGGCTTAAGAGGATGTGGACGATGCTGAATGGGCTTACTTAAAAGAGAGCTCTCTAGTAAGTGTGAAAAACCTTCAAGAGGATTTCTGGTACTGGTTTACAAGGTGGAACAACAAGTTTATTACATTAGAAATAAGCATCACTGTCCCATGTTTCCCCCAACTGTAGTGTATAAGATACCATTTAGACTTTTATAAAATGTAAACAAAATATATTAAAAAAGGCCAATTTTGGAAATGGTACATAAGAGTCAAATGCGAAATGTAATCACATATTTAGACATAAATAATTTATATTCTTACATTTGTGTCAGTGTATTTATCATTGTGCACAGCATCATAGTCTATATCTTCCATTAAACATTTCTAGAAAATGTTATATTTCTCGGTTAGAAACGTGAAACGTGAATCTCATTTTTGTGTGCAGAACCTGGACTTTCACTGTAATGGCTTTTTAACTTGAATGCATGTGTGTGCACGTCTGTATCTTTCTTCACCTAATGATTCTCCTCACTGTCTAACATGTTGATGATGGTGAGGAGGAAGAAAGTAGAACTTCTACCCAGAATGCAGTGGACCCTCAGCCTGTGTCCAATGCTGACCCAGAATGCATTGCTCGTGACCCCGACCACTAACAATCAGGCGCTGAATGACAAAGCATTGGATGTCAAACAATGTCACAGCTACTGACTCTGAATAGACTCTGTAAAACTAATTAAAGTCTGTTATGTAATTAAGTTCTAATATGTAATTCTATGGTCTGTAGTCTGAAGAGAAGAGGTTGTCTGATGGTCTGGTTGTGACACAGTGTTGTTGTTACCAGAGCTGGGGTCCAATTCAATTCAATTAAATTCCATTTCAAACCAGACAACGAAAAGCAATTAAATGTATCATTGACGACCATCATTTTTCATGTGGACTTTTCAATCCATGAATGGAATTTCACTTCACTTCCTGAATTGACTGAGATGAAACATATAGGTCATTAGAATAACTGTAACCTCGTCCCCAGGCTCAATAGAGAGAGAGACGACTGGTTGTCGATAAGAGAATAGATTTATTAATATAATTGATTAACGATCCAAATCAATGAAATGTCAGAAAAATACATAATAAAATATAACGATGTATACTTTAACTATAATGTCATCATCTCAACATTGTGTTCCTCCTGAAATAAACATGGTAACTTTAGAACAGAGAAGTTGACAGTTTTAACACTAAGTCACCTACAGGAAGCTGAGTTCTCTTGTGGTTTAGAAGTCTAAACTCCGGACGGTTTGAACCAGTTTCACTCTGCAGCACACAGACCTGCAGACACTGAGGTCAATTCAGAGAAATCAACAGGATGTGTCAGCTAATGCCCACCCACTCCACCATCACCATCACTATCTCAATCTCTCTGACATGCATTTTACTTCACTTGCTTTGGCAATGTAAACATATGTTTCCCCTACCAATAAAGCCCTTTGAAATTAATTGAAATGAGAGAGACAGAGATGGACATGCAGTATCTCTGCTTTGGCAATGTAAGCAAGATATATATATATATGTCTTGAGAGAGAGAGAGAGAGAGAGAGAGAGAGAGAGAGAGAGAGAGAGAGAGAGAGAGAGAGAGAGAGAGAGAGGGAGTGGGGGGTCAGAGGAGGGAGGAGCTTTCAATAAGGGAAGAAAGAGCATTTCAGAAACACCCTGCTGTCACACTAGTAGCTGACAGAGAAGCTGTTGTGGACCTGTGCTAGCTGGTAGTATAGTAAAATAACTTAAACAGTGTAGTAACTGTGATAGTAAAGTAACGTTAACAGTATAGTAACGGTGATAGTAAAGTAACTTTAACAGTATAGTAAAGTAACTTTAACAGTATAGTAACGGTGATAGTAAAGTAATTTTAAGAGTATAGTAACTGTGGTTGTAAAGTAACTTTAACAGTAGAGTAACTGAGATAGTAAAGTAATTTTAAGAGTATAGTAACTGTGGTTGTAAAGTAACTACCAGTATAGTAACTGTCATAGTAAAGTAACTTTAACAGTATAGTAACTGTGATAGTAAAAGAACTTTAACAGTATAGTAACTGAGGAGTAATTGTCCAGAATGAAGATACTCCATATTGTCTCCTGCTGTCTTCTCTCAGGTGAGTTCTGTCTGTCTGTCTGTCTGTCTGTCTGTCTGTCTGTCTGTCTGTCTGTCTGTCTGTCTGTCTGTCTGTCTGTCTGTCTGTCTGTCTGTCTGTATCAGTTTCCATAATACTGTCTGGATCATATAGTACATAAGGAATAAGATACAGTACCAGTCAAAAGTTTGGACACACCTACTCATTCCAGGATTTTCTTTGTTTTTCTGTTTTCTACATTGTAGAATAATAGTGAAGACAACAAAACTGTGAAATAACACATATGGAATCATGTAGTAAAAAAAAAGGTATTAAATAAATCAAAATCTATTTTATATTTCAGAATCTTCAAAGTAGCCACCCTTTGCCTTGATGACAGCTTTGCAAAAAGTAAGATTTGAGCAGGGTTAAAGTTAGATTTGAGTAGGGTTAAAGTTATATTTGAGCAGGGTTAAAATAAGATTTGAGCTGTGTTAAAGTTAGATTTGAGCAGGGTTAAAGTTAGATTTGAGCAGGGTTAAAGTAGCATTTATGCAGAGTTAAAATAAAATTTGAGCAGGGTTAAAGTTAGATTTGAGCAGGGTTAAAGTAAAATTTGAGCAGGGTTAAAGTTTATCTCACAGGTCATCAGTTGTGACTGTACTGTGTGTTTCTGTTTGACAGCTCTGTGTGTTGTGGAGTCAGCTGTCACTAATGTGGAGGAAGTGGTAGGAGGACAAGTCACTGTGGGCTGCTCATTCACATTGGCAGGGAACAACAACAAATACTTCTGCAAGGGGACATGTTCTGGTGAAGACATTCTGGTTGAAACTAATGGGAGTAAGAATGTAACTCAAGATAGATACAGTATAGAAGACAAGGGAAATGTATTCTATGCGACCATCAAGGACTTGAGGAAGTCAGACTCTGGGACCTACTGGTGTGGAGTGGACAGAACTATAAAGGACACATTCCAAGAGGTGCGTCTCATAGTTACAGATGGTAAGAGAATACTCCATATACATTTGTATCTAGTAATTCACTTCCTGACTTATTTCCTGACATGAAGTTGTTTCAATATTGGTGTTTATCTGTACTTTCTATTGACTCACAGCTCCTCCCATTCCTACACCGTCACCACTCACCTCCAGACCCCATGTCTCCACAACCCTCCCAAACCTCTCTACAACATCCCCATACACCTCCACAACCCTCCCAAACCTCTCTACAACATCCCCATACACCTCCACAACCCTCCCAAACCTCTCTACAACATCCCCATACACCTCCACAACCCTCCCAAACCTAACAACATCCTCTAACCTCTCCACAACGTTTCTGGAGACGTCAGTGGTTGTCTATCAAGAGCAGGTATGATGAATCTCTCATCTCAGACATTACTACTAATATGTTGTGATATGATGAATCTCTCATCTCAGACATTACAACTAATATGTTGTGATATGATGAATCTCTCATCTCAGACATTACTACTAATATGTTGTGATATGAAATGCTGTAATGCTGGATAAAAAACAGTTGTACATGTTCAAGCATTGGACAAATGTCACTACTTTTCTCTCTCGCTCTCTTTTTTCACTCTCTCTCTCTCTCGGACACCCCACCTCTCTCTGTCTGTCTGTTTCTCTCTCTCGCTCGCTCTCTAGATTCTCTAGGATTACTCTCTTGCAGGACACATTGCTGTTAAGTTTCATGTATTCTGATTTCAGTGGTGCCTAAAATATAATGGTGCTCTGTTATGTGGTAGCAGGGACTATGTTGTCATGTGGATGCAGGAAGTGATGCAACACTTGAGGTTTTGTGGAAAGCAGCTGCTGACACCATGGCCTCTGTTGCTATGGTTACACTGATCACTATCTTACTCGATCTTACTATCTTACTCTTACTTATAGTTGTCATCCCACAGCTAGTAAGATAGTTACGTCTCTTCCTTTATCACGCCTTTATTTCACTGTCCGTCCGTCCGTCCGTCCGTCCGTACTCAAAGAACAACACATGAAGAGCTGTTGGCGTTATTAAGGAATCTTAATGAAGACCCAAAGCACTCTGCCAAAGAGAGGAAACGGCTCCTCAGGCAATTTTACCAAGGCCACCCAGAAATATTTGTTCAGTTTAGGTTGTTTAGGTAGGTTGTTTGGTCGGACGGACGGACGGACCGTCCGACCAAACAACCTACCTTATCTTATTGACTGACCTATCCACCAGTCTACCAACAAACCGACCAAATGACAGTTGTATCTATCCATCTATGATATTTATAGTCTGGAAAGTATAGTGTTTGCAAAAATCTGGTAATTTCAGAAAAACCTGGGAATTTTAGCAAACTGACCAGCTTTGTTCAACCATAATAAAGTCTCTCCTCCTGCCTGTGGTCAGGTCTGATGGTATCTATGATATATACAGTACTCTGTAAAGTCTCTCCTCCTGTCTGTGGTCAGGTCTGATGGTATCTATGATATATACAGTACTCTGTAAAGTATCTCCTCCTGTCTGTGGTCAGGTCTGATGGTATCTATGATATATACAGTACTCTGTAAAGTCTCTCCTCCTGTCTGTGGTCAGGTCTGATGGTATCTATGATATATACAGTACTCTGTAAAGTCTCTCCTCCTGTCTGTGGTCAGGTCTGATGGTATCTATGATATATACAGTACTCTGTAAAGTCTCTCCTCCTGTCTGTGGTCAGGTCTGATGGTATCTATGATATATACAGTACTCTGTAAAGTATCTCCTCCTGTCTGTGGTCAGGTCTGATGGTATCTATGATATATACAGTACTCTGTAAAGTCTCTCCTCCTGTCTGTGGTCAGGTCTGATGGTATCTATGATATATACAGTACTCTGTAAAGTCTCTCCACCTGTCTGTGGTCAGGACTGATGGTATCTATGATAAGGATTACTTTATCCTATCCCAGGTATTCCTTAAAGAGGTGGGGTTTCAGGTGTCTCCAGAAGGTGGTGATTGACTCCACTGTCCTGGCGTCGTGAAGGAGCTTGTTCCACCATTGGGGTGCCAGAGCAGCGAACAGTTTTGACTGGGCTGAGCGGGAAATGTGCTTCCGCAGAGGTAGGGGTGCCTAGTAGGCCAGAGGTGGATGAACGCATTGCCCTTGTTTTGGTGTAGGGACTCATCAGAGCCTGAAGGTACGGAGGTGCCGTTCCCCTCACAGCTAGCGGAGAACGACAGGGTGTTGTCCAGGGTCACGCCAAGGCTCTTAGCACTCTGGGAGGAGGACACAATGGAGTTGTCAACCGTGATGGCAAGATCATGGAACGGGCAGTCCTTCCCCGGGAGGAAGAGCAGCTCCGTCTTGCCGAGGTTCAGCTTAAGGTGGTGATCCGTCATCCACACTGATATGTCTGCCAGACATGCAGAGATGTGATTCGCCACCTGGTTATCAGAAGGGGGAAAGGAGAAGAATAATTGTGTGTCGTCTGCGTAGCAATGATAGGAGAGACCATGTGAGGATATGACAGAGCCAAGTGACTTGGTGTATAGCGAGAATAGGAGAGGGCCTAGAACTGAGCCCTGGGGGACACCAGTGGTGAGAGCACGTGGTGCGGAGACGGATTCTCGCCACGCCACCTGGTAGGAGCGACCTGTCATGTAGGACGCAATCCAAGAGTGAGCCGCGCCGGAGATGCCCAACTCGGAGAGGGTGGAGAGGAGGATCTGATGGTTCACAGTATCAAAGGCAGCAGATAGGTCTAGAAGGATGAGAGCAGAGGAGAGAGAGTTAGCTTGAGCAGTGCGGAGATCCTCCGTGACACAGAGAAGAGCAGTCTCAGTTGAATGACCAGTCTTGAAACCTGACTGATTTGGATCAAGAAGGTCATTCTGAGAGAGATAGCAAGAGAGCTGGCCAAGGACGGCACGCTCAAGAGTTTTGGAGAGAAAAGAAAGAAGGGATACTGGTCTGTAGTTGTTGACATCGGAGGGATCGAGTGTAGGTTTTTTGAGAAAGGGGTGCAACTCTCACTCTCTTGAAGACGGAAGGGACGTAGCCAGCGGTCAAGGATGAGTTGATGAGCTCGCAATGAGTCGTCAAGCCACAGAGCAGGAGGGGAGGACCGAGCCGGCCGGGAGGATAGGGGTCATAGAGAGTCAAAGGATGCAGAAAGGGAGGAGAGGAGGGTTGAGGAGGCAGAATCAGGAGATTGGTTGGAGAAGGATTGAGCAGAGGGAAGAGATGATAGGATGGAAGAGGAGAGAGTAGCGGGAGAGAAAGAGCGAAGGTTGCGACGGCGCAATATCATCTGAGTAGGAGCAGAGTGAGTAGTGTTGGAGGAGAGCGAGAGGGAAAAGGATACAAGGTAGTGGTCGGAGACTTGGAGGGGAGTTGCAGTGAGATTAGTAGAAGAACATCTAGTAAAGATGAGGTCAAGCGTATTGCCTGCCTTGTGAGTGGGGGGGACGGTGAGAGGGTGAGGTCAAAAGAGGAGAGGAGTGGAAAGAAGGAGGCAGAGAGAAGTGAGTCAAAGGTAGACATAGGGAGGTTAAAGTCACCCAAAACTGTGAGGGGTGAGCCATCCTCAGGAAAGGAACTTATCAAGGCGTCAAGCTCATTGATGAACTCTCCAAGGGAACCTGGAGGGCGATAAATGATAAGGATGTTAAGCTTGAATGGGCTAGTGACTGTGACAGCATGGAATTCAAAGGAGGAGATAGACAGAAGTCTCTCCTCCTGTCTGTGGTCAGGTCTGATGGTGTGGACCAGTGCTGGTCTGGTAGTCATGGTGACAGTGTTAGGACTGGTCCTGCTCCTGTTCTACAGACAGAGGAGAGGAACCAGGAGAACACCACCACCACCAGTCTCCTCCAACACACAACCTGACCCTACTGGAGAGGTGAGACATATCAGGGTGTGTGTGTGTGTGTGTGAGTCCATAACAACCTGTAGTTTAGAGGTGATAGACAGGGAGGTGGTAAACTAAACATCTAACTAAACATCTAAGGGTTGAGTGTGTGAGTCTACAGAATCCTCTAGTGGGTTTCTACTGTAGTCTGTTATCATTCCTCAATCTGTCAACATGAAGAACCTGCTGCAAACAGCACTTGTTCATTAGACAGCTCAGTTTCAACAGATAATGGATTCTCAGACTCATAGGCTGCGTTAACACAGGCAGTCCAATTCTGATCTTAATGATTGGTCTTTTGACCAATCAGATTAGATATTTAGCCAATAATTGGGTGACCTGTGTAAATGCAGCCATATTAACAGTGTAGTTCTTCATTGACATGCTTTGGTTTGAACCTTGACTCATATTGGCTGAGGGCCCTCCATTCTTTTCCAACAAAGTTAATTCTCCTAACCTGCTATTTTGTTAGCTATCTGCCACGTTAGTTATCCTAACCATAAACGTTAATTCTCCTAACCTGCTATTTTGTTTCTACTAACCTGCCACATTAATTCTCCTGCCCCATTAACTGCTCCTGATTGGCTCAGTGGTCTAATGCACTGCATCTCAGTGCTAGAGGCGTCACTACAGACCCTGCTTCGATTGCAGGCTGTATCACAACCGTCCGTGATTGGGAGTCCCATGAGGTGGCGCACAATTCACCCAGCGTCGTCCGGGTTAGGGTTTGTGTAAGGGGTGCATGTTGGTGGCAGGGAAGTCAGGCACAGGAGAACGAACTTGGTATAAACGGAGTGGTTTAATAAATGCTGACAAAACTTCAAAACAACCAAAATGTACAAAATAACAAGTGGGTACAAAACCCGTTGCACACCAACACTAAATAGCACATCACATACAAACAAAACAACCTCCAACAAGGACATGAGGGGAAACAGAGGGTTAAATACACAACATGTAATTGATGGGATTGGAACCAGGTGTGAAGGAAGAAAAGACAAAACCAATGGAAAATGAAAAATGGATCAGTGATGGCTAGAAGGTCGGTGACGTCGACCGCCGAACACCGCCCGAACAAGGAGAGGGACCGACTTCGGCGGAAGTCGTGACAGTTTGGCAGTTTTTTTTACTGACTTGCCCTGGTTAAATAAAAATGTATGTTAATTATCCTAACCTGCCACAATAATTATCCTAACCTCCAACTGTAATTATCCTAACCTGCCTAACCGGCACAGACACACTCCACGAATGCAGTTACCCATACTTGATTCCACACTGTGACATCTATGCTAATGCCAGCTTCTCCAAATATGAAATAAATTCAAGCTATTCTACTGTGGACTTCCCAAAGATGATAAAAATCCAAGCTTTTCTACTGCAGATGGCCCAACTTCTCTCATCCTGTAACGTGGGTCATACAAAGGGGACCAAGGCGCGTGTAGAGTGCTCATCTTCTTATTATTGACGTAACGTGAACACTTAAACCAAAATAACAAAACGACGAAACAGTTCCGTAAGGCAACACAGGCTATACAGGAAACAACCACCCACAAAACACAAGTGAAACAACATCAAATAAACACAAGTGAAACAACATAAAATAAATATGGCCTCCAATTAGAGACAATGACAACCAGCTGCCTCTAATTGGAGGTCTTAGCCCCCGTTCTAACCTGCCAACCTCCGCTGAAGGCTCTGGGCTGCAGACCACCGCTGAAGGCTCCGGGCTGCAGACCACCGCTGAAGGCTCCGGGTTGCAGACCGTCTCAGCAGGTCCCGGATTGCAGGCCGTCTCAGCAGGTCCCGAACTGCAGGCCGTCTCAGCAGGTCCCGGACTGCAGGCCGTCTCAGCAGGTCCCGGACTGCAGGCCGTCTCAGCAGGTCCCGGACTGTAGGACGTCTCAGCAGGTCCCGGACTGCAGGCCGTCTCAGCAGGTCCCGGACTGCAGGCCGTCTCAGCAGGTCCCGGACTGCAGGCCGTCTCAGCAGGTCCCGGACTGCACGCCGTCTCAGCAGGTCCCGGACTGCAGGCCGTCTCAGCAGGTCCCGGACTGCAGGCCGTCTCAGCAGGTCCCGGACTGCACGCCGTCTCAGCAGGTCCCGGACTGCAGGGCGTCTCAGCAGGTCCCGGACTGCAGGGCGTCTCAGCAGGTTCCGAACTGCAGGCCGTCTCAGCAGGTCCCGGACTGCAGGCCGTCTCAGCAGGTCCCGGACTGCAGGCCGTCTCAGCAGGTCCCGGACTGCAGGCCGTCTCAGCAGGTCCCGGACTGTAGGACGTCTCAGCAGGTCCCTGACTGCAGGCCGTCTCAGCAGGTCCCGGACTGCAGGCCGTCTCAGCAGGTCCCGGACTGCAGGCCGTCTCAGCAGGTCCCGGACTGCAGGCCGTCTCAGCAGGTCCCGGACTGCAGGCCGTCTCAGCAGGTCCCGGACTGTAGGACGTCTCAGCAGGTCCCGGACTGCAGGCCGTCTCAGCAGGTCCCGGACTGCAGGCCGTCTCAGCAGGTCCCGGACTGCACGCCGTCTCAGCAGGTCCCGGACTGCAGGCCGTCTCAGCAGGTCCCGGACTGTAGGCCGTCTCAGCAGGTCCCGGACTGCAGGGCGTCTCAGCAGGTCCCGGACTGCAGGCCGTCTCAGCAGGTCCCGGACTGTAGGACGTCTCAGCAGGTCCCGGACTGCAGGGCGTCTCAGCAGGTCCCGGACTGCAGGCCGTCTCAGCAGGTCCCGGACTGTAGGCCGTCTCAGCAGGTTCCGGACTGTAAACTGTCGCCGGACGCTCTGGACGGGGAACTGTCGCCGGACGCTCTGGACGGGGAACTGTCCCCGGACGCTCTGGACGGGGAACTGTCGCCGGAAGCTCTGGACGGGGAATGTGCACTGGAGGGAGAGTGCGAGGAGCAGGAATCGGTCTCACCAGACTGGGGAGACGCACTAAGGGCCGAGTGCTCACAGCAGGCCCTGGCTGTACCAGGTTATGGATGCGCACTGGAGGGAGAGTGCGAGGAGCAGGAATCGGTCTCACCGGACTGGGGAGACGCACTAAGGGCCGAGTGCTCACAGCAGGCACTGGCTGTACCGGGTTATGGATGTGCACTGGAGGGAGAGTGCGAGGAGCAGGAACAGGACGTTCTGGGCTGGGCAGGCGCACTGGAGGCCTGATGTGTGGGGCTGGCACAGGAGGTGCCAGACTGGTGACACGCACCTCAGGGCGAGTGCGAGGAGCAGGAACAGGACATACTGGGCTATGGAGGCATACCGGAGAGAGAGTGTGAGAAGCAGGCATATGCTCACCACTATAAGCACGGGGAGTTGGCCCAGGGCTCACCCCTGGCCCAGCCAAACTATCCGTGTGCCCCCCCCACAAAAATGTTTTGGGGGTTCCTCTCGTTCTTGCCCGGTAGGCTCCAATATCTGTCAATGACTTGGCCCCAAGTCCAGTTTCTCCTCTACAACCATTCCATGTGTGACCAGGTGTCCATCTCTTCCTGGGCACGCCGCTTGATCCAGTCATGGTGGGTGGTTTTGTAACGCGGGTCGTACAAAGGGGACCAAGGCGCAGCGTGTAGAGTGCTCATCTTCTTTTTATTGAAGTAACGTGAACACTTAAACCAAAATAACAAAACGATGAAACAGTTCAGTAAGGCAACACAGGCTATACAGGAAACGACCACCCACAAAACACAAGTGAAACAACATCAACTAAATATGGCCTCCAATTAGAGACGACAACCAGCTGCCTCTAATTGGAGGTCATGCCAAAAAACAACATAGAAATAGAAAAACTAGATTTAACCATAGATCTAGAAAACATAGACCAAAAATCAAAAACACTAAAACACACAAAACAAACACCCCCTGCCACGCCCTGACCATACTATTATGACAAATAACCCCTTTTACTGGTCAGGACGTGACACATCCTTTCCAATGTGGATCTACCCAAAGATTCTAGTCTCCTCAAGCCCTCTAACAGCCAGTGGAACCCAGGATGATTCCATCTATTCTACAGCCCAGCTACCCAAAGATACTGTAGAATCTACAAGATACTCTGCTGTACACCTCTCTAAAGACACTCCAGAAGATGCCCTCTACTCTACAGCCCAGCTACCCAAAATAATGTAGTACTATATAATCTATACAAGGGATGCATCCCAAATGACACCCTATTACGGACCCTCATATGGACCCTGGTCAAAGGCAGTACTCTATAGGGAACAAGGTGCCATCTGGGATGAAGGGAAGCTCCCTGTAGAGAGATGAAGGGTTGTCACCACAGAGCCGCCATCTTGGAATGACATGAAAAAAACAATCCCTTTCCTGTTTGAAATCCTCCTTGACATATTGTATTAAAACAGCTCATGTGGTTTTACTGTATATAATGTATGTAAAATATGAACATCTGGCTTTAAAATCACTTTTATCTCCAGATTTTGTGAAAGTAAACCAATATTATTGTAAATATTTGTGTAAATATGAACTATGTGTTTTGTCATATCATCTTGGCTTCATTTTGGCTGTTCTAATGATTAGGACAGTAATACCATAATAGTCAGTTCTATCTTTGAGATTGACATATCTATTGTATATGTAAATAAACTGTGCATTTTAAAGCATTTCATTAAAACTCATCAAAATGTTTAAAACATTGTTAATGTGTAGTGTGTTTATGTCAGTGTGTTTGTAGTGAAGGTACTATAACAGGAGTACTGTAGGGTGAAATAGAGGTCCAGGATATTGTTGAGCCTTTGTTTTAATCCTAACCCTGTCTATTAGAGGTCTAGGATATTGTTGAGCCTGTGTTTTAATCCTAACCCTGTCTAATAGAGGTCTAGGATATTGTTGAGCCTGTGTTTTAATCCTAACCCTGTCTATTAGAGGTCCAGGATAATGTTGAGCCTTTGTTTTAATCCTAACCCTGTCTATTAGAGGTCCAGGTTATTGTTGAGCCTGTGTTTTAATCCTAACCCTGTCTAATAGAGGTCCAGGATATTGTTGAGCCTGTGTTTAATCCTAACCCTGTCTATTAGAGGTCTAGAAACGCATTGGTCTTATTTTGGATAGATTCTTGAGAGAGTGAGCACTCCCGCTTCGCCTCTTCCTCTCTAATGAAACTCTCTCACCAGAGACAGCATCCTAGTGAGTGAAACAGTGCCCCTCTATCTTACAAAATGTAACGCATGTATCTGAATCTGTCTGGCCAGAAATAGTATGACAAGCCAAATTCTGTTGGTCCAGACAGCATCAGATACATGGTCTACACATTATATTTAAAAAAAATCTAAGGGCAAACAATTCAAACAATGAAACAATAAATGTGCAAGAAGAGACAGCAGAGCACATTCTGGAGAGCTGAGGTCATACATTCTGGAGAGCTGAGGTCATACATTCTGGAGAGCTGAGGTCATACATTCTGGAGAGCTGAGGTCATACATTCTGGAGAGCTGAGGTCATGCATTCTGGAGAGCTGAGGTCATACATTCTGGAGAGCTGAGGGCATACATTCTGGAGAGCTGAGGTCATGCATTCTGGAGAGCTGAGGTCATGCATTCTGGAGAGCTGAGGTCATACATTCTGGAGAGCTGAGGTCATACATTCTGGAGAGCTGAGGTCATGCATTCTGGAGAGCTGAGGTCATACATTCTGGAGAGCTGAGGTCATACATTCTGGAGAGCTGAGGTCATACATTCTGGAGAGCTGAGGTCATTCATTCTGGAGAGCTGAGGTCATACATTCTGGAGAGCTGAGGTCATACATTCTGGAGAGCTGAGGTCATACATTCTGGAGAGCTGAGGTCATACATTCTGGAGAGCTGAGGTCATGCATTCTGGAGAGCTGAGGTCATACATTCTGGAGAGCTGAGGCCATACATTCTGGAGAGCTGAGGTCATACATTCTGTAGAGCTGAGGTCATGCATTCTGGAGAGGTGAGGTCATACATTCTGGAGAGCTGAGGTCATACATTCTGTAGAGCTGAGGTCATGCATTCTGGAGAGGTGAGGTCATACATTCTGGAGAGCTGAGGTCATACGTTCTGGAGAGCTGAGGTCATGCATTCTGGATAGCTGAGGTCATACATTCTGGAGAGCTGAGGTCATACATTCTGGAGAGCTGAGGTCATACATTCTGGAGATGAATAACCTGAGGTCATACATTCTGGAGATGAATAACCTGAGGTCATACGTTCTGGAGAGCTGAGGTCATGCATTCTGGATAGCTGAGGTCATGCATACTGGATAGCTGAGGTCATACATTCTGTAGAGCTGAGGTCATGCATTCTGGAGAGGTGAGGTCATACATTCTGGAGAGCTGAGGTCATACGTTCTGGAGAGCGGAGGTCATGCATTCTGGAGAGCTGACGTCATACATTCTGGAGAGCTGAGGTCATGCATTCTGGAGAGCTGACGTCACACATTCTGGAGAGCTGAGGTCATACATTCTGGAGAGCTGAGGTCATGCATTCTGGAGAGCTGAGGTCATGCATTCTGGAGAGCTGAGGTCATACATTCTGGAGAGCTGAGGTCATACATTCTGGAGAGCTGAGGTCATACATTCTGGAGAGCTGAGGTCATGCATTCTGGAGAGCTGAGGTCATGCATTCTGGAGAGCTGAGGTCATGCATTTTAATGATACTCACGACACATTATCTTCACACATTTTAGGTGCTTTTCACTGACAGCCACAACTCAATAATCAACGAGGCCTATTGCCACACGTGCTGCCCAAATTGCTGGATTCCCAAATAGGCTATTCTTTTAAAAGTAGCTAATGATCCTTTGTGGCTAAGTCAAGCTCTCTGGTAAAGTATCTTGAATGATTTTATTTAGACAGGAGTAATTAAATCATTTTGGCAAAACATAAATTTACTTTAGGGGAAGCCAGTATCTAATCAGTGCACTGTGCATCCGCCAACTTTGCTTCCTAATTCACAAGTGGTTGAAACTGGAGATCAGTATATAATGACAAGATGCTCATGTCTCCGCCCTAACAATGGGAGTTGTTGTCCCAATGGCGGGAATGCAGGCGACAAGGTTAGGGTTACATATTCTGTCCATAGAAACGCATTGGTCTTATTTTGGATAGATTCTTGAGAGAGTGAGCACTCCCGCTTCGCCTCTTCCTCTCTAATGAAACTCTCTCACCAGAGACAGCATCCTAGTGAGTGAAACAGTGCCCCTCTATCTTACAAAATGTAACGCATGTATCTGAATCTGTCTGGCCAGAAATAGTATGACAAGCCAAATTCTGTTGGTCCAGACAGCATCAGATACATGGTCTACACATACTGAGACAGAGGGGAGCTGTTTCACACGCTAGGATGCATTATCTGAGATTGATGCGTCTTTCTATCGGTGAACGTCTCGGTCAAATAAATGATCAATATTTCAATATTGAGGGCGGACCAAGCCCCTAGGGCCCCCCAGCAATGCCGGCCCTGGATATGAGTGAGAGGGGAGAGAGGGAGAGAGAGGTAGGAGGAACTAGTTAGAGGCAGAGAGAGAGACAATGAGAATGTGAGAGAGAGGCAGAGACAATGAGAATGTGTGTGTGTGAGAGAGAGAGAGACCGAGAGAGAGAGAGAGAGAGAGAGAGAGAGAGAGAGAGAGAGAGAGAGAGAGAGAGAGAGAGAGAGAGAGAGAGTGTGTGAGTTGGGGAAGTAGTGCTCATCATTGTAGTGAAGGGTTAAAATGTATTAATAGTGTTGTTATTAATTTGCTCACGTGCCATTGTACTTATGCTCACTGTATAGCTGAATATTGAGGCCTCTGTCTGTGTCTAGCTCTCTGCCAAAACCCACAGCCCCTCGTCTGTGAGAAAAGGTGAGAAAAGGGACTGTGGATGATAGCGCGACACAGAGAGAGAGCATCTGTTTTTCTCTGAAACAAGGGCAGATTTTCATACTGCTGAGACAGGTTCTCAGAAATCTTGTGTTAAGAAAAACTTGTTATTTTAGATGCACATGCAGGTTTTGACAAAGGTATATAAGAACCTGTCTTTCTATTGTTCGGGGCAGAACTCAGGAGAGACATGAGTATGTATGTGTTTCATGATGTTGTATTTACAGAGGAATTTCATTTCACCATTTTGTTCCTCTTGACATTTACTCTATATCACACTGTGGCTATTACACACATCACTTCCTGTTCAGCTTCCCTGTTCTAACAATACAGTCTTATATCAGTCTTACACAGAAGAAAACATAATTTATATTTTTCTTTTCAGCTCCGCCAATTCAGCCTGACATCACTAGGACCAGTCCCCGCACCCCTGTCATAGTCAGCAGGACAACAGTAGTCATAACAACAGGTAACCTCTAAACCAGTGTTACTCATTACTGGTCTTGGGGACCCCAAGGGGGCACATTTAATATTTTTACCCTAGCACTACACACCTGATTCCACTAATCAACTCATCATCAAACCTTTGATTAGTGGAATCAGGTGTGTAATAATGAGGCTAAAGCTAAATGATCCTCAGGACCAGGATAAAGATACACTGCTGTAGACACAGAGTGAGACAGTACATCTGCATTCTAAGCTGTCCAGCATCCAGATATCAGGGTATACAGTACATTCTAAAGTATTCAGACCCCTTGACTTATCCACATTGTATTACGTTACAGACTTATTCTAAAATGGGACCGACCGGCTCGACTCTGACTTATGTAGCAAAATTTGAAATTGTGTTTTTTACATTGGATAAAAGTAAAGAATCAGAGCTAGAAAATTGTATATCATACACTACACTATCATACACTACAGCCGAGGAACAATGGTAAAGTAATTCTGCTTTGAAAGTTTATCAACTTTTGAGAAAATGTCCTTTGAATGTTTTGGTACCAGCTGGAGAGCTCTTCTTTGTCTACACCCATTCAACATCGTTCACACCCTCTTAAGCTTTAGCCCCACCCATCTCTTTAAGGGTTGATCCTAGCGTTCTGTCCTAACAACAGCAGTCAAGCACCCAAGCTAACTGGCTAACGTTGGCTAGCTTGCTAGCTACCTCCAGACACAAATGAGAGAACATGTCATAAAACTCTTCGATAGCAGGAGGGGTGAAGTCAGGCGCAGGAGACTGAGGTCCGTGAAACACACGTTTAATAGTATTGGAAAAATACCGCAACAGGGCAGGGTGCACAATAATCAGGTAGGAGAACAGCTCCAAAATACCCAAGGACGGGACGCAGCCCGGCAACCCTAATGCCTAAAACAAGCAGCGTGAAAATGGAAAATACAGCTAGCTATATAGCTAGCTAACATTACCCTACAACTAGCATAGCAAATGGCTCTGAGATACAAATAATATTACTACACTGATCATACACGTAATGTTAGCTAGCGAGCCAGCCAGCTAATGTTAGCTAGCTAGCCAACAGTACACTTTAACTTCAAATTTAAAAAACTGCCAAAATTAGAAACGTGGAATATCTGAAAATGTGGCTAGCTAGACTATCTTACCCGTATACTTGGATGGACGCTTCTCCCTCTCTCACTGATGCCATAGTTGCGCTTAGTTTGAAGATGTAATCCGGAGACAGGTGTTTCTCCATTTCTTTAGCTGTCGTACTCTAATTCCACTTATTTCAAAACTCGGTGGAAAGTGGAGAGCAACACTTAGGCAGTTCTACTATGCAATATATATATATATAAAAAAGCCGCATTAGACAGGATTACCTACACGTACTGACCAGCTCAAGTAAACAGAAGCATGCTACATGGCAGACCAATCCGAACTCATCACTCGGCATATCCAGCCCACTCATTATCTCAGCCAATCCTGGCTAGTGGGAAGGTTGTTGACTTTTTCTGTGGATGAACTACCTGATTTAAACATTTTATTCGTATTTACAGATGGCATACAAGTTTCTTATTAAGGCACGTGAAAGTTTACCTGTTCCAGAAGGCATTTCTGCAAAAAACACATTCGATTAAAAAAAAGAAGTTTATGTTCAGATGGCTCTCCTGTTAAGTAGTGACACGTGACATACGCCTAGTTTCCTGAAACGAGTCACAAATGGATTAAATTGTTTTTTTTTCTTCATCCCCATAATGACAAAGCAAAAACAGCTTTTTAGAAATTTTTGAAAATGTATTAAAAATAAAAACAAAATATTACATTTACATAAGTATTCAGACGCTTTGCTATGAGACTCGAAATTGAGCTCAGGTGCTTCCTGTTTCAAATCAATTCAAAATCAAATCAAATTATATTTGTCACACACATGGTTAGCAGATGTTAATGCGAGTGTAGCGAAGTGCTTGTGCTTCTAGTTCCGATAGTGCAGTAATATCTAACAATAATATCTAACAGTAATATCTAACAAGTAATCTAACAATTCCCCAAAAACTACCAAATACACACAAATCTTAAGGGATGAATGAGAATATGTACATGTAAGTATATGGATGAGCGATGGCGAAGGTGCAATAGATGGTATAAAATATAGTATATACATGTGATATGAGTAATGTAAGATATGTAAACATTAAAGTGGATTTATTTAGAGTGCATTGTATAAAGTGACTAGTGATACATTTATTAAAGTGGCCAGTGATTGGGTCTCAATGTAGGCAGCAGCCTCTCTGAGTTAGTGATTGCTGTTTAGCAGTCTGATGGCCTTGAGATCGAAGCTGTTTTTCAGTCTCTCGGTCCCAGCTTTGATGCACCAGTACTGACCTCGCCTTCCGGTGTGAACAGGCAGTGGCTCGGGTGGTTGATGTCCTTGATGATCTTTTTGGCCTTTCTGTGACATCGGGTGCTGTAGGTGTCCTGGAGGGAAGGTAGTTTGCCCCCGGTGATGCGTTGTGCAGACCGCACCACCCTCTGGAGAGCCTTGTGGGCAGAGAACTTTACAACTTCTCCACTGCTGTCCTTTCAATGTGGATAGGGGGGTGCTCCCTCTGCTGTTTCCCGAAGTCCACGATCATCTCCTTTGTTTTGTTGACTTTGAGTGAGAGGTTATTTTCCTGGCACCACACTCCGAGTGCCCTCACCTCCTCCCTGTAGGCTGTCTCGTTGTTGTTGGTCAGAAAGTCCAGGACCCAATTGCACACGGCGGGGTTGAGACCAAGGGCCTCCAGCTTGATGATGAGCTTGGAGGGTACTATAGTGTTGAATCCTGAGCTGTAGTCAATGAACAGCATTCTTACATAGGTATTCATTTTGTCCAGATGGGATAGGGCAGTGTGCAGTGTGATGGCGATTGCATCGTCTGTGGACCTGTTGGGGCGGTATGCAAACTGAAGTGGGTCTAGGGTGGCTGGTAAGGTGGAGGTGATATGATCCTTGACTAGTCTCTCAAAGCACTTCATGATAACAGAAGTGAGTGCTATGGGGCGGTAGTCATTTAGTTCAGTTATCTTTGCCTTTTTGGGGACAGGAACAATGATAGCCATTTTGAAACATATGGGGACAACAGACTGGGACAGGGAGCAATTGAACATGTCTGTAAACAAACCAGCCAGCTGGTCTGTGCATGCTTTGAGGACGCAGCTAGGGATGCCGTCTGGGCCAGCAGCCTTGGTTGCTGGGTTAACACGTTTAAATGTTTTACTCACGTCAGCCAAGGGAGAAGGAGAGGGGGGGCGCGGTACTTGTTAACGGGCCGCGACAGTGGCACTGTTTTATCCTCAAAGTGGGCAAAGAAGGTGTTTAGTTTGTCTGGAAGCATGACGTCTGTGTCAGTGACACGGCTGGATTTTTGTGTTGTTGTCCTTGATTTCCTGTAGACCCTGCCACATATGTCTCGTGTCTGAGCCGTTGAATTGCGACTCCACCTTGTCCCTGTACTGGCATTTTGCTTGTTTTATTGCCTTGCGGCGGGAATAGCTAAACTGTTTATATTCAGACATATTCCCAGACCTCTTTCCATGGTTAAATGCGGTGGATCACACTTTCAGTTTTGCGCGAATGCCGCCATCCATCCACGGTTTCTTGTTAGGGTAGGATTTAATAGTCACAGTGGGTACAATATCTCCAATGCACTTCTTTATAAACGCACTCACCGAGTCAGCGGATAGGTCACGGCTCTGAGGCTGACCGGAACATATTCCAGTCCGCGTGATCAAAACAATCTTGAAGCGTGGCTTCCGATTGGTCGGACCAGCGTTGAATGGTTATCGTCACTGGTACATCCTGTTTGAGTTTCTGCCTACAAGACGGAAGAAGCAAGATGGCGTCGTGGTCGGATTTGCCGAAGGGAGGGCGGGGGAGGGCTTTGTATGCATCGCGCAAGTTAGAGTAGCAGTGTTCGAGGGTATTGCATTTGCGCGTAGCGCAATCAATATGCTGGTAGAATTGAGGTAGACTTGTTTTCAAATTTGCTATGTTAAGCTACAATAAATGCAACATCAGGACGTATGGTTTCCAGTTTGCATATAGTCCAGTGAAGTTCCTTGATGGCCATCTTGGTGTCTGCTTGAGGGGGAATGTACACAGCTGTGATTATAACTGACGAGAATCCTCTTGGTAGGTAAAATGGCTGGCACTTGATTGTAAGGAATTCTAGATCTGGTGAGCAGAAGGACTTGAGTTCCTGTATGTTGTTATGATTACACCATGAGTCGTTTCCATTGATCATCCTTGAGATGTTTCTACAACTTGATTGGAGTCCACCTGTGATAAACTGATTGGACATGATTTGGAAAGGCACACACCTCTAAACACCTGTAGAGTAAACACTGGTCTAAACACCTCTAAACACCTGTAGAGTAAACACTGATCTAAACACCTGTAAACACTGATCTAAACACCTGTAGAGTAAACACTGATCTAAACAACAGTAGAGTAAACACTGATCTAAACACCTGTAGAGTAAACACTGATCTAAACACATGTAGAGTAAACACTGATCTAAACACCTGTAGAGTAAACACTGATCTAAACACCTGTAGAGTAAACACTGATCTAAACAACAGTAGAATAAACACTGATCGAAACACCTGTAGAGTAAACACTGGTCTAAACAACAGTAGAGTAAACACTGGTCTAAACACCTGTAAACACCTGTAGAGTAAACACTGGTCTAAACACATGTAGAGTAAACACTGATCTAAACACCTGTAGAGTAAACACTGTACTAAACATCCGTAGAGTAAACACTGGTCTAAACACCTGTAGAGTAAACACTGGTCTAAACACCTGTAGAGTAAACACTGGTCTAAACACCTGTAGAGTAAACACTGATCTAAACACCTGTAGAGAAAACACTGGTCTAAACACCTGTAGAGTAAACACTGGTCTAAACACCTGTAGAGTAAACACTGATCTAAACACCTGTAGAGTAAACACTGGTCTAAACACCTTTAAACACCTGTGGAGTAAACACTGATCTAAACACATGTAGAGTAAACACTGGTCTAAACACCTGTAGAGTAAACACCGGTCTAAACACCTGTAGAGTAAACACTGATCTAAACACCTGTAGAGTAAACACTGGTCTAAACAACTATAAACACCTGTAGAGTAAACACTGATCTAAACACCTGTAGAGTAAACACTGATCTAAACACCTGTAGAGTAAACACTGATCTAAACACCTGTAGAGTAAACACTGATCTAAACAACAGTAGAATAAACACTGATTGAAACACCTCTAAACACCTGTAGAGTAAACACTGGTCTAAACAACAGTAGAGTAAACACTGGTCTAAACACCTGTAAACACCTGTAGAGTAAACACTGGTCTAAACACATGTAGAGTAAACACTGATCTAAACACCTGTAGAGTAAACACTGTACTAAACATCCGTAGAGTAAACACTGGTCTAAACACCTGTAGAGTAAACACTGGTCTAAACACCTGTAGAGTAAACACCGATCTAAACACCTGTAGAGTAAACACTGATCTAAACACCTGTAGAGTAAACATTGGTCTAAACACCTGTAGAGTAAACACTGGTCTAAACACCTGTAGAGTAAACACTGATCTAAACACCTGTAGAGTAAACACTGGTCTAAACACCTTTAAACACCTGTGGAGTAAACACTGATCTAAACACCTGTAGAGTAAACACTGGTCTAAACACCTGTAGAGTAAACACCGGTCTAAACACCTGTAGAGTAAACACTGATCTAAACACCTGTAGAGTAAACACTGATCTAAACACCTGTAGAGTAAACACTGATCTAAACACCTGTAGAGTAAATACTGATCTAAAC
The DNA here is from genome assembly GCF_901001165.1 of Salmo trutta. Classification (NCBI taxonomy): domain Eukaryota; kingdom Metazoa; phylum Chordata; class Actinopteri; order Salmoniformes; family Salmonidae; genus Salmo; species Salmo trutta. Next base: position 81,917,116 of record NC_042970.1, on the reverse strand, counting down.
AACTCTAAACACCTGTAGAGTAAACACTGATCTAAACACCTGTAGAGTAAACACTGATCTAAACACCTGTAGAGTAAACACTGATCTAAACACCTGTAGAGTAAACATTGGTCTAAACACCTGTAGAGTACACACTGGTCTAAACACCTGTAGAGTAAACACTGATCTAAACACCTGTAGAGTAAACACTGGTCTAAACACCTTTAAACACCTGTGGAGTAAACACTGATCTAAACACCTGTAGAGTAAACACTGGTCTAAACACCTGTAGAGTAAACACCGGTCTAAACACCTGTAGAGTAAACACTGATCTAAACACCTGTAGAGTAAACACTGATCTAAACACCTGTAGAGTAAACACTGATCTAAACACCTGTAGAGTAAATACTGATCTAAACAACTCTAAACACCTGTAGAGTAAACACTGATCTAAACACCTGTAGAGTAAACACTGATCTAAACACCTGTAGAGTAAACACTGATCTAAACACCTGTAGAGTAAACACTGGTCTAAACACCTGTAGAGTAAACACTGATCTAAACACCTGTAGAGTAAACACCTGTAAACACATGTAGATTAAACACAGGTCTAAACACCTGTAAACACCTGTAGAGTAAACACTGGTCTAAACACCTGTAGAGTAAACACTGATCTAAAAACCTGTAGAGTAAACACTGATCTAAACACCTGTAGAGTAAACACTGATCTAAACACCTGTAGAGTAAACACTGATCTAAACACCTGTAGAGTAAACACTGGTCTAAACACATGTAGAGTAATCACTGATCTAAACACCTGTAGAGTAAACACTGGTCTAAACACATGTAGAGTAAACACTGATCTAAACACCTGTAGAGTAAACACTGATCTAAACACCTGTAGAGTAAACACTGATCTAAACACCTGTAGAGTAAACACTGGTCTAAACACCTGTAGAGTAAACACTGGTCTAAACACCTGTAGAGTAAACACTGATCTAAACACCTGTAGAGTAAACACCTGTAAACACCTGTAGATTAAACACAGGTCTAAACACCTGTAAACACCTGTAGAGTAAACACTGGTCGAAACACCTGTAGAGTAAACACAGGTCTAAACACCTGTAAACACCTGTAGAGTAAACACTGGTCTAAACACCTGTAAACACCTGTAGAGTAAACACTGATCTAAACACATATAGAGTAAACACTGATCTAAACACCTGTAGAGTAAACACCTGTAAACACCTGTAGATTAAACACAGGTCTAAACACCTGTAAACACCTGTAGAGTAAACACTGGTCTAAACACCTGTAGAGTAAACACTGATCTAAACACCTGTAGAGTAAACACTGGTCTAAACACCTGTAGAGTAAACACAGGTCTAAACACCTCTCAATTGGATAAAGTACATCTTAGTAATTATTTTAATTGTCTCTAATTAAACTATCTGGGGCAAACACTCGAAAATCACTTCTGCCGCTTGTAAAACAAACTAACAAATGAATGTCTGTGTCGCCGCCGAGCTCTCAGATACCGTACCAGTCTCTCACTCTATGAACTGTCACTGCATTCCGGATTCCTTGGGACGTCCTTATACTGAACCCTAAACCAACACTAAACTTAACCAATTTACATTTATACTTGATAGAGGTATGGATATCCCAAGGATTCTGAATAGCAAGGACCCTCTGGGAAAGTCTATGAACTGAACTGCTCTATTCGACTGAAGGGACATCCCAAGGTTCCCGAATAACACCTATGAACAACTCTTATTGGTTGTCTGATGTGGAACTGGTAACAACACAGTCAGTGATTGGCTAACAACATTTAGATCTGTATACAGCGAGATACGATAACATACTATGCCATGCGGTATTGAGGGAAAGAGATGATCTATAGATTGGGCATCATCTTTTCTAGGCCATTAGCGACAACAGGAAATACACAAGCCGTAGGTTACACTTTAGTTCAAGGTGGCTACGTTGGAATGTCTGCTTGCACGGGAAAAATTTTACCTTTCTAACATTTATGGTTGAGATTGAATTAATATAAATATAAACTATGCACATTATGACTTTCAATAACACGCGATGCAGGCGTCACGCAGACGTTATTAAGGCGTTGGTATCATGTCATGTTAGTCAGACACGTAACGCAGACGTCACGCAGACGTTATTAAGGTGTTGGTATCATGTCATGTCAGGTTGTACGGTTGCCTAGGCTTAAATATGTCCTATATCACCCCCCATAACTGTCCCGAGTGGCCATCAGGGTCTTGCAGTGCCTGCCTCCAGTGCTCCGGTGGAGTGTGTCTTCAGCCATGGTGGCATCACACTGCGGCCTCATCGTGCACAAATGACTGACAGACTTTTATCAAATTTGGTCTTTTGCAAATGCAATGCTTCATAGGGCCCTGAGATAAGAGAAAGAATTTAATTGTTTATGCATTAATTACACACACACACACACACACACACACACACACACACACACACACACACACACACACACACACACACACACACACACACACACACACACACACACACACACACAGTCTCCATGTTCAGGTTTTATCTCCCATCTTTGGGATCTGTATTTTTTCTCAAACATTCAGGCCAGTGTTCAAATTGTAGGCCTCAGTTCAGTAGCAGTTGTTTTGATGTGCCTTTTAATAAATGATTGTAACTTTATGGCAGGATTGTTTTAGGTGTCTAGATTATATCTGGAGAGAGAGAGCACTACAATATTTTGTTTTTTGTTGTCATATTGATGTGTCTTTCTCATGGCTACTCATGTATTTCCATTGGAATATAAGTTTATTTGGAAAGCAATAAATATATACATATTTAAAAGCATTCATAATTTGCATAAATGTAATATACTGACTACTACTCTTGTTAAAAATATGAAATGGTATTAAATTTGGTGAAGAGCACAGTATGACTTGTTTAGGACTTGAGATTTGTCGGTCTTGACTTGGGACTTACTTACTGACTTACTGACTGACGTTATTGTCCCCATGGGGAAATTTTGTTGCAGTGTCATGTACATGTTTAAAGTGGCGTTTAAATACAAAACAAAATTGACAATACAACTTTCATAACAGTTACATACCAATAAAATAAATAATAAGAATTATAATAAATAAAGAAATAAAACATTTAAAAAAAGCCTGCTGGCCTTACGGAGTCGATAGGAACATTAGCCCAAGCTATTTAGGAGGGATGTCACACCTGGCACAAATTATTGTCTGGTTCTTTTTTTCCAGCTGAGGGGTTCCCTATACCTGCGCCCAGAGGGGAGTCGTTCAAAGTCCGGGTACAGGGGGTGGCTTGGGTCTAAAATGATTTTGTGAGCCTTATGGAGAGCCCTGACCTTAAAGATCTCATCCAGGCCTGACTGTTTGACTCCAAGTACCTTGCGGAGGGCCCTGACCTTAAAGATCTCATCCAGGCCTGACTGTTTGACTCCAAGTACCTTGCAGAGGGCCCTGACCTTAAAGATCTCATCCAGGCGTGACTGTTTGACTCCCAGTACCTTGCGGAGGGCCCTGACCTTAAAGATCTCATCCAGGCCTGTCTGTTGGACTCCCAGTACCTTGCGGAGGGCCCTGACCTTAAAGATTTGTAAAACAGAGTCAATATAGTTCAGTCTACATTAAAAGATCCCAGCTTTTTGAGAAAGTACAGTCTCTGTTGGCTCTTTGTGTAGATCAGGTCTGTACATTTACTCCACTGAAGCTTATTGTCCAAGAGGACACCCTGATATTTGTATTCCTCTACAATCTCTATATTCTGACCTCTGATATATGTTGCAGTGGTAGATGTTGTACACCTCCTGAAGTCTATGCACATCTCTTTGGTATTATTGGTATTGAGGACCGAGTGTGATTCCTCACACCACTCTACAAAGTCATCTAGGACCGGGCCATGATGTTCCTCGTCATCATGCAACAGGCTGATCAAGGCAGTGTCATCAGCGAACTTAACGAGGTGTCTGTCAGGATGGGAACTAGTACAACTATCAGTGTACAAGATGTACAGGAGTGGGGACAAAACACATCCCTGAGGAGAGCCTGTGTTGGTGGTGGAGTGGGGACAAAACACCTCCCTGAGGAGAGCCTGTGTTGTTGGTGGAGTGGGGACAAAACAAATCCCTGAGGAGAGCCTGTGTTGGTGGTGGAGTGGGGACAAAACACCTCCCTGAGGAGAGCCTGTGTTGTTGGTGGAGTGGGGACAAAACAAATCCCTGAGGAGAGCCTGTGTTGGTGGTGGAGTGGGGACAAAACAAATCCCTGAGGAGAGCCTGTGTTGGTGGTGGAGTGGGGACAAAACACATCCCTGAGGAGAGCCTGTGTTGGTGGTGGAGTGGGGACAAAACACATCCCTGAGGAGTGCCTGTGTTGGTGGTGGAGTGGGGACAAAACACATCCCTGAGGAGAGCCTGTGTTGGTATTGCGTATATCCGACACGTGGGGACCTATTTTCATTCGCTGTGAGCGTTGGCTCAGGAAGTCCAACAGCCACAAAACCAGCCCCCCATCTAAGGAGAAGTCCCGAATGAGTCTCTGTGCCAGAATGTAGGGCTGGATTGTGTTGAAGGCAGAAGAAAAGTCAACAGACAGAACCCTGACATGGGATTTGGCACCCTCCAGATGTCTATAGACCATGTTAAGGAGGGTAAGAATGGCATCATCAACTCCTCTGCTAGGCTGATAGGCAAACTGAAATGGGTCGAGAAGCCTCTGGGTGACGCTGAGAATATGACTTTTCACAATTTTCTCAAGGCATTTCATTACTAAGGATGTCAAGGCAACAGGGCTGTAAGCATTCAGCACAGAGGGATTAGATGCTTTAGGAATTTGTATAATTATTGAGTTTATCCACAATACTGGCACGTGTTGCTGGTTGAGCGAGGATTGGAAAAATGTCTGTTAAAACACCAGCCAGTTGTTCAGCACAGTGCTTTAACACGTCCACTTGTTTTGTCTGGGCCTGGGCTTTGTTTTGTCTGGGCCTGGGCTTTGTTTTGTCTGGGCCTGGGCTTTTGTATGTGTTACATGCCCTGAACAACTTTAAAACATCAGACTGTTAAGCAACAACTCTCTCAAACATCTATAATGATGCTTCCATTTGTCTTTGACTTGACTTGGGACTTGTCTGTCTTGACTTGAGACTTACTTGTGACTTGTGAAACAATGACTTGGTCCCACCTCTGCTAATTGTGATGCTGTCCTGGGGCTCTGTGGGGTTTGTTTGTGAACAGAGCCCCAGGACCAGCTTGCTAAGGGGACTCCTCTCCTGGTTCATCTCTCTGTAGGTGATGGCTTTATTATGGAAGGTTTGGGAATCGCTTCCTTTTAGGTGGTTGTAGAATTGAACTGCTCTTTTCAGGATTTTGATCATGAGAGGGTATCGGCCTAATTCCACTCTGCTCCCCTCTCTCTCTCTCTCTCTCTCTCATGATTCAGAGAAAGCGGTGAGCGGAAAATCATTAACAACAGCAACCCCAACAGAAGCAATGACAACCGATTCAGCCGCTGGTAAGAAACCTGTGTGTGTGTGTGTGTTACTAGTGTGTTAGTGTGTGTTCTCCAGGTGTGCTGGTGTATATCGGGACAGGTCTGGGGATGGTGGTGTGTGTGTTACTAGTGTGTTAGTGTGTGTTCTCCACGTGTGCTGGTGTATATCGGGACAGGTCTGGGGATGGTGGTGTGTGTGTGTTACTAGTGTGTTAGTGTGTGTTCTCCAGGTGTGCTGGTGTATATCGGGACAGGTCTGGGGATGGTGGTGTGTGTGTGTTACTAGTGTGTTACTGTGTGTTCTCCAGGTGTGCTGGTGTATATCGGGACAGGTCTGGGGATGGTGGTGTGTGTGTAACTAGTGTGTTAGTGTGTGTTCTCCAGGTGTGCTGGTGTATATCAGGGCAGGTCTGGGGATGGTGGTGTGTGTGTGTTACTAGTGTGTTAGTGTGTGTTCTCCAGGTGTGCTGGTGTACATCAGGGCAGGTCTGGGGATGGTGGTGTGTGTGTGTGTAACTAGTGTGTTACTGTGTGTTCTCCAGGTGTGCTGGTGTATATCGGGACAGGTCTGGGGATGGTGGTGTGTGTGTTACTAGTGTGTTACTGTGTGTTCTCCAGGTGTGCTGGTGTATATCGGGACAGGTCTGGGGATGGTGGTGTGTGTGTGTTACTAGTGTGTTAGTGTGTGTTCTCCAGGTGTGCTGGTGTATATCAGGGCAGGTCTGGGGATGGTGGTGTGTGTGTTACTAGTGTGTTAGTGTGTGTTCTCCAGGTGTGCTGGTGTATATCAGGGCAGGTCTGGGGATGGTGTGTGTGTGTGTGTGTTACTAGTGTGTTAGTGTGTGTTCTCCAGGTGTGCTGGTGTATATCGGGACAGGTCTGGGGATGGTGGTGTGTGTGTTACTAGTGTGTTAGTGTGTGTTCTCCAGGTGTGCTGGTGTATATTGGGACAGGTCTGGGGATGGTGTGTGTGTGTGTTACTAGTGTGTTACTGTGTGTTCTTCAGGTGTGCTGGTGTATATCAGGACAGGTCTGGGGATGGTGTGTGTGTGTGTGTTACAAGTGTGTTAGTGTGTGTTCTCCAGGTGTGCTGGTGTATATCAGGGCAGGTCTGGGGATGGTGGTGTGTGTGTGTTACTAGTGTGTTAGTGTGTGTTCTCCAGGTGTGCTGGTGTATATCGGGACAGGTCTGGGGATGGTGGTGTGTGTGTGTTACTAGTGTGTTACTGTGTGTTCTCCAGGTGTGCTGGTGTATATCAGGACAGGTCTGGGGATGGTGGTGTGTGTGTTACTAGTGTGTTACTAGTGTGTTAGTGTGTGTTCTCCAGGTGTGCTGGTGTATATCAGGGCAGGTCTGGGGATGGTGGTGTGTGTGTGTTACTAGTGTGTTAGTGTGTGTTCTCCAGGTGTGCTGGTGTATATCAGGGCAGGTCTGGGGATGGTGGTGTGTGTGTTACTAGTGTGTTAGTGTGTGTTCTCCAGGTGTGCTGGTGTATATCGGGAACGGTATGGGGATGGTGGTGTGTGTGTTACTAGTGTGTTAGTGTGTGTTCTCCAGGTGTGCTGGTGTATATCGGGACAGGTCTGGGGATGGTGGTGTGTGTGTGTTACTAGTGTGTTAGTGTGTGTTCTCCAGGTGTGCTGGTGTATATCGGGACAGGTCTGGGGATGGTGGTGTGTGTGTTACTAGTGTGTTAGTGTGTGTTCTCCAGGTGTGCTGGGGTATATCGGGACAGGTCTGGGGATGGTGGTGTGTGTGTGTTACTAGTGTGTTACTGTGTGTTCTCCAGGTGTGCTGGTGTATATCGGGACAGGTCTGGGGATGGTAGTGTGTGTTACTAGTGTGTTAGTGTGTGTTCTCCAGGTGTGCTGGTGTATATCGGGACAGGTCTGGGGATGGTGGTGTGTGTGTTACTAGTGTGTTAGTGTGTGTTCTCCAGGTGTGCTGGTGTATATCGGGACAGGTCTGGGGATGGTGGTGTGTGTGTTACTAGTGTGTTAGTGTGTGTTCTCCAGGTGTGCTGGTGTATATCGGGACAGGTCTGGGGATGGTGGTGTGTGTGTGTTACTAGTGTGTTACTGTGTGTTCTCCAGGTGTGCTGGTGTATATCGGGACAGGTCTGGGGATGGTGGTGTGTGTGTGTTACTAGTGTGTTAGTGTGTGTTCTCCAGGTGTGCTGGTGTATATCGGGACAGGTCTGGGGATGGTGGTGTGTGTGTTACTAGTGTGTTACTAGTGTGTTAGTGTGTGTTCTCCAGGTGTGCTGGTGTATATCGGGACAGGTCTGGGGATGGTGGTGTGTGTGTGTTACTAGTGTGTTAGTGTGTGTTCTCCAGGTGTGCTGGTGTATATCGGGACAGGTCTGGGGATGGTGGTGTGTGTGTTACTAGTGTGTTAGTGTGTGTTCTCCAGGTGTGCTGGTGTATATCGGGACAGGTCTGGGGATGGTGGTGTGTGTGTTACTAGTGTGTTAGTGTGTGTTCTCCAGGTTAGCTGGTGTATATCGGGACAGGTCTGGGGATGGTGGTGTGTGTGTTACTAGTGTGTTAGTGTGTGTTCTCCAGGTGTGCTGGTGTATATCGGGACAGGTCTGGGGATGGTGGTGTGTGTGTTACTAGTGTATTAGTGTGTGTTCTCCAGGTGTGCTGGTGTATATTGGGACAGGTCTGGGGATGGTGGTGTGTGTGTGTTACTAGTGTGTTAGTGTGTGTTCTCCAGGTGTGCTGGTGTATATCGGGACAGGTCTGGGGATGGTGGTGTGTGTGTAACTAGTGTGTTAGTGTGTGTTCTCCAGGTGTGCTGGTGTATATCGGGACAGGTCTGGGGATGGTGGTGTGTGTGTTACTAGTGTGTTACTGTGTGTTCTCCAGGTGTGCTGGTGTATATCGGGACAGGTCTGGGGATGGTGGTGTGTGTGTTACTAGTGTGTTACTGTGTGTTCTCCAGGTGTGCTGGTGTATATCGGGACAGGTCTGGGGATGGTGGTGTGTGTGTTACTAGTGTGTTAGTGTGTGTTCTCCAGGTGTGCTGGTGTATATCGGGACAGGTCTGGGGATGGTGGTGTGTGTGTTACTAGTGTGTTACTGTGTGTTCTCCAGGTGTGCTGGTGTATATCGGGACAGGACTGGGGATGGTGGTGTGTGTGTTACTAGTGTGTTAGTGTGTGTTCTCCAGGTGTGCTGGTGTATATCGGGACAGGTCTAGGGATGGTGGTGTGTGTGTTACTAGTGTGTTAGTGTGTGTTCTCCAGGTGTGCTGGTGTATATCGGGACAGGTCTGGGGATGGTGGTGTGTGTGTAACTAGTGTGTTAGTGTGTGTTCTCCAGGTGTGCTGGTGTATATCGGGACAGGTCTGGGGATGGTGGTGTGTGTGTTACTAGTGTGTTACTGTGTGTTCTCCAGGTGTGCTGGTGTATATCGGGACAGGTCTGGGGATGGTGGTGTGTGTGTTACTAGTGTGTTACTGTGTGTTCTCCAGGTGTGCTGGTGTATATCGGGACAGGTCTGGGGATGGTGGTGTGTGTGTTACTAGTGTGTTAGTGTGTGTTCTCCAGGTGTGCTGGTGTATATCGGGACAGGTCTGGGGATGGTGGTGTGTGTGTTACTAGTGTGTTACTGTGTGTTCTCCAGGTGTGCTGGTGTATATCGGGACAGGACTGGGGATGGTGGTGTGTGTGTTACTAGTGTGTTAGTGTGTGTTCTCCAGGTGTGCTGGTGTATATCGGGACAGGTCTAGGGATGGTGGTGTGTGTGTTACTAGTGTGTTAGTGTGTGTTCTCCAGGTGTGCTGGTGTATATCGGGACAGGTCTGGGGATGGTGGTGTGTGTGTTACTAGTGTGTTACTGTGTGTTCTCCAGGTGTGCTGGTGTATTTCGGGACAGGTCTGGGGATGGTGGTGTGTGTGTTACTAGTGTGTTACTGTGTGTTCTCCAGGTGTGCTGGTGTATATCGGGACAGGTCTGGGGATGGTGGTGTGTGTGTTACTAGTGTGTTAGTGTGTGTTCTCCAGGTGTGCTGGTGTATATCGGGACAGGTCTGGGGATGGTGGTGTGTGTGTTACTAGTGTGTTACTGTGTGTTCTCCAGGTGTGCTGGTGTATATCGGGACAGGACTGGGGATGGTGGTGTGTGTGTTACTAGTGTGTTAGTGTGTGTTCTCCAGGTGTGCTGGTGTATATCGGGACAGGTCTGGGGATGGTGGTGTGTGTGTTACTAGTGTGTTAGTGTGTGTTCTCCAGGTGTGCTGGTGTATATCGGGACAGGTCTGGGGATGGTGGTGTGTGTGTTACTAGTGTGTTAGTGTGTGTTCTCCAGGTGTGCTGGTGTATATCGGGACAGGTCTGGGGATGGTGGTGTGTGTGTTACTAGTGTGTTAGTGTGTGTTCTCCAGGTGTGCTGGTGTATATCGGGACAGGTCTGGGGATGGTGGTGTGTGTGTAACTAGTGTGTTAGTGTGTGTTCTCCAGGTGTGCTGGTGTATATCGGGACAGGTCTGGGGATGGTGGTGTGTGTGTTACTAGTGTGTTACTGTGTGTTCTCCAGGTGTGCTGGTGTATATCGGGACAGGACTGGGGATGGTGGTGTGTGTGTTACTAGTGTGTTACTGTGTGTTCTCCAGGTGTGCTGGTGTATATCGGGACAGGACTGGGGATGGTGGTGTGTGTGTTACTAGTGTGTTAGTGTGTGTTCTCCAGGTGTGCTGGTGTATATCGGGACAGGTCTGGGGATGGTGGTGTGTGTGTTACTAGTGTGTTAGTGTGTGTTCTCCAGGTGTGCTGGTGTATATCGGGACAGGTCTGGGGATGGTGGTGTGTGTGTTACTAGTGTGTTAGTGTGTGTTCTCCAGGTGTGCTGGTGTATATCGGGACAGGTCTGGGGATGGTGGTGTGTGTGTTGGTCCTCGTTCTCCTCATATTCATCAGACAAAGGAACAGAACAAAAATAACTGGTGAGACACATGTTGTTTTACTATCCTTGTGGCGACCAAACAATTGATTCCCATTCAAAATCCTATTTTCCCTAACATCTTACCCTAAACCTAACCCTTAACCTAACATCTAACCCTAAACCTTTAACCTAACATCTAACCCTAAACCTTTAACCTAACATCTAACCCTAAACCTTTAACCTAACATCTAACCCTAAACCTAACCCTTAACCTAACATCTAACCCTAAACCTTTAACCTAACATCTAACCCTAAACCTTTAACCTAACATCTAACCCTGAATCTAACCCTTAACCTAACATCTAACCCTAAACCTAACCCTTAACCTAACATCTAACCCTAAACCTTTAACCTAACATCTAACCCTAAACCTAACCCTTAACCTAAAATCTAAACCTAACCCTTAACCTAACATCTAACCCTAAACCTAACCCTTAACATAATGCCAAACCCTAAACCCTAATTGTAACACTAACCCTAATTCTTACCCTAACCATAAACCAAATCCTAAACTTAACCTAACCCTAAACTTAACCCCTTAGCCTAATATAGCCTTTTTCCTTGTTGGGACCCGTGACTTGTCCCCACTTGTCTGAATTTTCCATGTTTTACTATCCTTGTGAGGACGTCTGGTCCCCACAAGGATGGTAAAACCAAACACACACACACACACACACACACACACACACACACACACACACACACACACACACACACACACACACACACACACACACACACACACACACACACACACACACACACACACACACACACAGGGATTACATATATATTACATGTCGTCTTTACAATCCTCAGAATCTGCTAACTCCAAAAGGACTGCCTTCCAACCCATATGCTCCACAACAACCAATCAGAACATAGATACAGCCTGTGACATCACCACATCAACCATTTCTTGTCCAGATGACATCTACTCCAACATTGGTCAGTCTGCAGAGGTTCCAGACACTGTGAGCTATGCTACTGTCAACTTCCCCAGAGATCCAGCCTGTCTCCACTATGATACTGTCAACTTCCCCAGAGATCCAGCCTGTCTCCAATATGATAATGTCAACTTCACCAGAGATCCAGCCTGTCTACACTATGCTCCTGTCAACTTCACCAGAGATCCAGCCTGTCTCCACTATGCTCCTGTCAACTTCCCCAGAGATCCAGCCTGTCTCCACTATGATACTGTCAACTTCACCAGAGATCCAGCCTGACTCCACTATGATAATGTCAACTTCACCAGAGATCCAGCCTGTCTCCACTATGATACTGTCAACTTCACCAGAGATCCAGCCTGTCTCCACTATGCTACTGTCAACTTCCCCAGAGATCCAGCCTGTCTCCACTATGCTACTGTCAACTTCCCCAGAGATCCAGCCTGATTCCACTATGACACTGTCAACTTCACCAGAGATCCAGCCTGTCTCCACTATGCTACTGTCAACTTCACCAGAGATCCAGCCTGTCTCCACTATGCTCCTGTCAACTTCCCCAGAGATCCAGCCTGTCTCCACTATGCTCCTGTCAACTTCCCCAGAGATCCAGCCTGTCTCCACTATGATACTGTCAACTTCACCAGAGATCCAGCCTGTCTCCACTATGCTACTGTCAACTTCACCAGAGATCCAGCCTGTCTCCACTATTCTACTGTCAACTTCCCCAGAGATCCAGCCTGTCTCCACTATGATACTGTCAACTTCCCCAGAGACCCAGCCTGTCTCCACTATGATACTGTCAACCTCCCCAGAGATCCAGCCTGTCTCCACTATGCTACTGTCAACCTCCCCAGAGATCCAGCCTGTCTCCACTATGCTCCTGCCAACTTCCCCAGAGATCCAGCCTGTCTCTACTATGCTACTGTCAACTTCCCCAGAGATCCAGCCTGTCTCCACTATTCTACTGTCAACCTCCCCAGAGATCCAGCATGTCTCCACTATGCTCCTGTCAACTTCACCAGAGATCCAGCCTGTCTCTACTATGCTACTGTCAACTTCCCCAGATATCCAGCCTGTCTCCACTGTGCTACTGTCAACCTCCCCAGAGATCCAGCCTGTCTCCACTATGCTCCTGTCAACTTCCCCAGAGATCCAGCCTGTCTCTACTATGCTACTCTCAACTTCCCCAGAGATCCAGCCTGTCTTCACTATGCTACTGTCAACTTCACCAGAGATCCAGCCTGTCTCCACTATGCTCCTGTCACCTTCCCCAGAGATCCAGCCTGTCTCTACTATGCTCCTGTCACCTTCCCCAGAGATCCAGCCTGTCTCCACTATGCTCCTGTCAACTTCCCCAGAGATCCAGCCTGTCTCTACTATGCTACTGTCAACTTCCCCAGAGATCCAGCCTGTCTTCACTATGCTCCTGTCAACTTCACCAGAGATCCAGCCTGTCTCCACTATGCTACTGTCAACTTCCCCAGAGATCCAGCCTGACTCCACTATGATACTGTCAACTTCACCAGAGATCCAGCCTGTCTCCACTATGCTACTGTCAACTTCCCCAGAGATCCAGCCTGACTCCACTATGATACTGTCAACTTCACCAGAGATCCAGCCTGTCTCCACTATGCTCCTGTCAACTTCCCCAGAGATCCAGCCTGTCTCCACTATGCTACTGTCAACTTACCCAGAGATCCAGCCTGTCTCCACTATGCTCCTGTCAACTTCCCCAGAGATCCAGCCTGTCTCCACTATGCTACTGTCAACTTCCCCAGAGATCCAGCTTGTCTCCACTATGCTACTGTCAACTTCCCCAGAGATCCAGCCTGTCTTCACTATGCTCCTGTCAACTTCACCAGAGATCCAGCCTGTCTCCACTATGCTACTGTCAACTTCCCCAGAGATCCAGCCTGTCTCCACTATGCTCCTGTCAACTTCCCCAGAGATCCAGCCTGTCTCCACTATGCTACTGTCAACTTCCCCAGAGATCCAGCTTGTCTCCACTATGCTACTGTCAACTTCCCCAGAGATCCAGCCTGTCTTCACTATGCTCCTGTCAACTTCACCAGAGATCCAGCCTGTCTCCACTATGCTACTGTCAACTTCCCCAGAGATCCAGCCTGACTCCACTATGATACTGTCAACTTCACCAGAGATCCAGCCTGTCTCCACTATGCTCCTGTCAACTTCCCCAGAGATCCAGCCTGTCTCCACTATGCTACTGTCAACTTCCCCAGAGATCCAGCCTGTCTCCACTATGCTACTGTCAACTTCCCCAGAGATCCAGCCTGTCTCCGCTATGCTACAGTCAACTTCCCCAGAGATCCAGCATGAATTCATGTTTTCATGTCATTTATTCATTCATTTGTGTTTTTAATTAATTCATTTATTTGATCAATCATTTGTTAATTAGTTCATTCATTCATTCTTTTATTTTTTGTTTCTTCGTTATATCCTATTTTTATTCTTATTTTTGTATAATTATTTTGATAATTCGTTCTTCAGTTTGTTCATTCGTTCTTTAGTTAGTTTGTTGGTCCGTCGGTACGTCCGTTCATTCATTCATTCATTCATTCATTCATTGTTTCTACTGTGAATGTAAAACTGGCTTGAACAAAAAGAGACCGTTTGTAGCTTTTAGAAAACTTTGATTATTCAGTGTATTTTACTCCACTTGATGGGAAATGAGACTATGTGTATTTATCAATAAAGCACCAATATATTTATATGTGTTTGATACGTTCCATTCTAGCCATTACTATAAGTAGTCCTCCCCTCACCAGCCTCCACTGGTGCTGTCAGTAAACTCAGTACCTGTCTCATCAGCATGTACCACTGTCACTAGACACACAGAGCTGAGATGGAGGGATGGATGGAGAGAGCGAGAGAGGGAGGGAGCATAACCTCCAGTGGCAGAATAACTGTTTGTCTCCTCTGTAGACAGCCTCCAGTCTGCAAGAAAGTATTTGAATGTGTTTATGTGTTATGAGAGAGGCGCCTCTCTCTCTCCCTCTCTCCCTCCCTCCCTCCCTCTCAATGCTGTGTGATGTAGGAACAAAGATGTGATTGGTTAAGGATGAAGAGGGACGGGCTGTCAGAAATAACATGTGGCAGGAGGGTTTGAACTAGTACAGAGAGAGAGAGAGAGAGAGAGATGTAGAAATAGGGAAGTACTTAGTTCTATGGGTGCAAAGAGTGAGTGAGAGAGAGAGTACATGAAGTACATGAAGTTTGTATTTAAGTTCCTATAAGTAGGGAGAGAACAGAGAGAGTTGTAGACTTGGACACAACATTATATCAGGACCTATAGACACCTGGACCAACCTGGAGAGAACACAGCATTATATCAGGACCTATAGACACCTGGACCAACCTGGAGAGAACACAGCATTATATCAGGACCTATAGACACCTGGACCAACCTGGAGAGAACACAACATTATATCAGGACCTATAGACACCTGGACCAACCTGGAGAGAACACAGCATTATATCAGGACCTATAGACACCTGGACCAACCTGGAGAGAACACAACATTATATCAGGACCTATAGACACCTGGACCAACCTGGAGAGAACACAGCATTATATCAGTACCTATAGACACCTGGACCAACCTGGAGAGAACACAGCATTATATCAGGACCTATAGACGCCTGGACCAACCTGGAGAGAACACAGCATTATATCAGGACCTATAGACGCCTGGACCAACCTGGAGAGAACACAGCATTATATCAGGACCTATAGACACCTGGACCAACCTGGAGAGAACACAGCATTATATCAGGACCTATAGACACCTGGACCAACCTGGAGAGAACACAACATTATATCAGTACCTATAGACACCTGGACCAACCTGGAGAGAACACAGCATTATATCAGGACCTATAGACACCTGGACCAACCTGGAGAGAACACAACATTATATCAGGACCTATAGACACCTGGACCAACCTGGAGAGAACACAGCATTATATCAGGACCTATAGACACCTGGACCAACCTGGAGAGAACACAGCATTATATCAGGACCTATAGACACCTGGACCAACCTGGAGAGAACACAACATTATATCAGGACCTATAGACACCTGGACCAACCTGGAGAGAACACAGCATTATATCAGGACCTATAGACACCTGGAACAACCTGGAGAGAACACAACATTATATCAGGACCTATAGACACCTGGACCAACCTGGAGAGAACACAACATTATATCAGGACCTATAGACACCTGGACCAACCTGGAGAGAACACAGCATTATATCAGGACCTATAGACACCTGGACCAACCTGGAGAGAACACAACATTATATCAGGACCTATAGACACCTGGACCAACCTGGAGAGAACACAACATTATATCAGGACCTATAGACACCTGGACCAACCTGGAGAGAACACAACATTATATCAGGACCTATAGACACCTGGACCAACCTGGAGAGAACACAACATTATATCAGGACCTATAGACACCTGGACCAACCTGGAGAGAACACAGCATTATATCAGTACCTATAGACACCTGGACCAACCTGGAGAGAACACAACATTATATCAGGACCTATAGACACCTGGACCAACCTGGAGAGAACACAACATTATATCAGGACCTATAGACACCTGGACCAACCTGGAGAGAACACAGCATTATATCAGGACCTATAGACACCTGGACCAACCTGGAGAGAACACAACAAGATGAGGTTCCTGCTGATAATCATCCTCCTCTCCTTTATGACAGGTAATAAGCTTGTTATAACTCTCTATAACAATGTAATAACATTCAGTTAGTCTTCTTATAAAGGCTGCTACTACAGATAAGGAAACACTATGGTGTGTGTGTGTGTGTGTGTGTGTGTGTGTGTGTGTGTGTGTGTGTGTAATTTGAGGATGCCACTGGTGTAGTAATCCTGACCTTAAGTACATTAGTATTACAAAACACTAAACGAAGAGGAATATAAAATATATTTTCTCTTGTCTGATTGACAGGTTGTTTGAGTTCATGAGAACGTTCTGCCGTCAGGATAACAAAACAGTCATTATATAGTTCTTGCTAACTTACGCACATGCATTTACACACAATCCGTTGGTGACCTGCAACCCCCATAAACTTCTCACACTGTTTATCACCTTCTGGCTCAGCCTGTTCCTTTCCTTCAAGGTTAGGAACTCTCTGAGGTTTTACTCCCTTGACCATCTGTCTATCTCTCTATACTAATTGCATACACACATTTCTTTCCCTCTCCAGTGGTTCCTGGACTTTCCGGAACTAATCAGACTAATCGATCCCTACATTGATCATTACATTGATTATTCATTAACCCTGTTGTATGACTAATAATTCATCATGGTTTATTAATTCATTTACCTTTATTAGATCATTCTCTTATCACATACTATTATCTCCTCTCCCCTTTTCTCTCCTCCCTCCTCTCCAGGGTTGTCATGGTGACGGTGACTATGAAGAGATAAAGGAGAGCCCCCTAAGGTCAGACTCAGGCGAGGCGACCTCCACCATCTACGCCACCGCCAACTTACCCACAAGCCACTCTGAGTCTCTCCACTACGCCTGCGTCAACTTCCACAAGAACCCCAGTGGCCCCAACGAAGCAACTGCCACCATCACTAAAGATGGCAGCTGCTCCAATGAGGCCACCGCTGCCATTACTAAAGAGGGCACTTCATCATGTGACTATGCTACTGTGAACTATGGTCAAAGCCCCACCTACTCTACTGTCAATCATCCACACAGCTCCTCTGAGGCTCCTCCCATCTACTCCACAGGCAGCATACCCATAGACACTTGAGTCACTGGCAACCAATCACAAGATACATACACTCACTGGCAACCAATCACAAGAGACACATTTTAACTATATGCGCTGACCTCTATTTTTAGCAAATTTCTCTTTTATTTTTTTTTGTCTCTCTCTCTCTGCCGGTCTCTGTCAGTCTCTTTTTCCCTCTCTCTCTCTCTGCCGGTCTCTGTGTCTCTTTTTCCCTCTCTCTCTATCTGCCGGTCTCTTTCTCTCTCTCTCTATCTCCTGTTCTCTCACTGACAGTGAGTTTGCATGTCTTGGCCGGGTGAGCGGAGGTTTCACTTGATGGATAATTTAGGAGCCCGGAGGCGAACGCCGAACGCCCTGCTCAAAACTGACAGTGATTCTCGATAAAGGGGTGGAGTCAACAAACTCCGCCTTTAGGGTCCGACCTTAGCCCCCAGACACATAACTATTGCAGCATCATTTCTGGAGGCTGAGACAGGAGGGGTCGGGACACTGTGGCCCCATCAATACCCCCGGACAGGGCCAACCAGGCAGGATATAAACCCACTCACTTTGCCAAAGCACAGCCCCCACAGTACTGGAGGGGTATCTTCAAACCACCAACTTACTACCCTGAGACAAGGCCGAATATAGCCCACGAAGATCTCCCCAACGGCAGGAACCCGAGGGGGGCGCCAACCCGGACAGGAAGATCACGTCAGTGACTTAACGCACTCATTTGACGCACCCCTCTTAGGGACAGCATGGAAGAGCACCAGTAAGCCAGTGACTCAGCCCCCGTAATAGGGTTTGAGGCAGAGAAGGTACTGTAACAGGAGTAGTGTAGAGAGCAGAGAAGGTAATGTAACAGGAGTAGTGTAGGGTGTAGTGAAGGTTCTGTAACAGGAGTAGTGTAGGGTGTAGTGAAGGTAATGTAACAGGAGTAGTGTAGGGTGTAGTGAAGGTACTGTAACAGGAGTAGTGTAGGGTGTAGTGAAGGTACTGTAACAGGAGTAGTGTAGGGTGTAGTGAAGGTACTGTGACAGGAGTAGTGTAGGGTGTAGTGAAGGTACTGTGACAGGATTGATGGAGACAGTACAGGGAGAGACGGTACAGGGTGAGGATCATGATGACTGTCTGTATCGCTATACTACATCTCCTCTCAGTTAGGTTTACGGTACACTGTTAAAATAGAGACTGGTCCTAGAGACTGGTCCTAGATCAGGTCTACAGCATTTCACTAGAGACTGGTCTTAGATCAGGTCTACACTGTTACACTAGAGACTGGTCCTAGATCAGGTCTACATTGTTACACTAAAGACTGGTTTTAGATCAGGTCTACACTGTTATACTAGAGACTGGTCCTAGATCAGGTCTACACTGTTTCACTAGAGACAAATAGATCCTTTTTTTCAATTTTTGCCAAATTTGATATACCCAAATCTAACTGCCTTTAGCTCAGGACCTGAAGCATGGATATGCATATTCTTGATATCATTTGAAAGGAAACACTTTGAAGTTTGTGGAAGTGTTAACCTCTCAACAGCCAGTTGAATCCCGTGGCGCGTTATTCAAATACCTTAGAAATGCTATTACTTCAATTTCTCAAACATATGACTATTTTACACCATTTTAAAGACAAGACTCTCGTTAATCTAACCACACTGTCCGATTTCAAAAAGGCTTTACAACGAAAGCAAAACATTAGATTATGTCAGCAGAGTACCCAGCCATAAATAATCAGACACCCATTTTTCAAGCTAGCATATAATGTCACATAAACCCAAACCACAGCTAAATGCAGCACTAACCTTTGATGATCTTCATCAGATGACAATCTTAGGACATTATGTTATACAATACATGCATGTCTGTTCAATCAAGTTCATATTTATATCAAAACCAGCTTTTTACATTAGCAGGTGACTAGCATGTGACTAGCATTCCCACCGAACACTTCCGGTGAATTTACTAAATTACTCACGATAAACGTTCACAAAAAACATAACAATTATTTTAAGAATTATAGATACAGAACTCCTCTATGCACTCGATATGTCAGATTTTAAAATAGCTTTTCGGTGAAAGCACATTTTGCAATATTCTAAGTAGATAGCCCGGCATCACAGGGCTAGCTATTTAGACACCCAGCAAGTTTAGCACTCACCAAAGTCAGATTTACTATAAGAAAAATGTTATTACCTTTGCTGTCTTCGTCAGAATGCACTCCCAGGACTTCTACTTCAATAATAAATGTTGGTTTGGTCCCAAATAATCCATTGTTTTGTTCGTGCGTTCAAGACACTATCCGAAAGGGTAAATAAGGGTTACGAGCACGACGCATTACGTGACAAAAAATGTCTAAATATTCCATTACCGTACTTCGAAGCATGTCAACCGCTGTTTAAAATCAATTTTTATGCCATTTTTCTCGTAAAAAAGCAATAATATTCCGACCGGGAAATCGTTTTTTATTACAAAGAGAGTGAAAGTAAAAGCATGCTATCCCCTCATGCACGAGCCTCAGTCTGATGGCCCTCTGATAGAGCACTTGCCAAACGCGCTAGTGTGTTTCAGCCTGGGCCTTGAATTACGTCATTCAGCTTTTTCCCGGGTTCTGAGAGCCTATGGGAGCCGTAGGAAGTGTCACGTCATGCCAGAGATCCCCTGTTTTTGTTAGAGATGATCAAGGAGGGCAAGAAATGGTCAGACAGGCCACTTCCTGTAAGGAATCTTCTCAGGTTTTGGCCTGCCAAATGAGTTATGTTATACTCACAGACACCATTCAAACAGTTTTAGAAACTTTAGGGTGTTTTCTATCCAAAGCCAATAATTATATGCATATTCTAGTTACTGGGCAGGAGTAGTAACCAGATTAAATCGGGTACGTTTTTTATCCGGCCGTGCAAATACTGCCCCCTAGCCCCAACAGGTTAAATTAATGTAGGAGAACATAACACATTAGAGCTGGTAAAAGATAATACAAGAAAAAAACATTTGTTTTAATTCCATTATCTTTGAAATGCAAGAGAAAGGACAGACATTAATATAGGATCCTATGTGTAATTCGTTTTTTTTGTCCACAAGAGGGCAGCACTGTGTTTGCAAAGTTTCAGACTGATCCAGTGAAGAGTTACCTCACTACACAATATTTTGCATCAAGTCTGCCAGGAGTTTGCCCAAATGTGCCGAATTGGTCAATTTATACATTTCCAAGTACATAACTTTAGAGAACATACAAAAATGCTATGGTAATAAAAAATTAAGTTTACACACTCCCAGGAATGTCATACATGATGGATCATTAGCTTTTCACTAACCTTCACACATCTAGATGGATGGGCGGGGTGAGTGTGGAGACAAAGACAGCAGTGGGGTCAAACTGTAGAACCCAGTTCCTACATTTGAAAATAGAAATAGATATAGCACAGTATATTTTTGGGGTTATATTGGCACGGGTGTTGTTAGGTTTCGAGGGCATTATCACTTCACACAGTGGATTACCAAAATATTCAAATAATGATTTACGTATTTTCATTAAAAACTTTATTTTGATGAATTTATTCATACTATTTCTTTCTTCCACAAGATAATAGTCCCGGCACAAATCTAGGGTTGCTCCCCAAGCCGGCTGGTCATTCGTTCTATCAGATCGGTTGGCACATCTCAACAATGTGTTCCTCCTCTGCTGAAACAAACATGGTAACTTTAGAACAGAGAAGTTGACAGTTTTAAGACTTAGTCACCTACAGGAAGCTGAGTTGTCTGGTGGTTTAGAAGTCTAAACTCCGGCCTGATTGAACCAGTTTCACTCTGCAGCACATATAGACCTGGAGAGAATAATGTCACTTCATAGAAATCCCCCGGATGTGCAGGCTAATACCTACCTCCTCACAACTACCATCACTATCACTATCTCCCTGACATGCAGAGAGAGCGAGAGCGAGAGAGAGAGAGAGAGAGAGAGAGAGTGGACATAACAGCTACCCGAACGCTTAAACATGGTTAGAGTTGTGTTCATAGCTACTAGTAGTGACTGGTAGAGAGTCTGAGTATCTGGGACTAGACTGGTAGTGACTGGTAGAGAGTCTGAGTATCTGGGACTAGACTGGTAGTGACTGGTAGAGAGTCTGAGTATCTGGGACTAGACTGGTAGTGACTGGTAGAGAGTCTGAGTATCTGGGACTAGACTGGTAGTGACTGGTAGAGAGTCTGAGTATCTGGGACTAGACTGGTAGTGACTGGTAGAGAGTCTGAGTATCTGGGACTAGACTGGTAGTGACTGGTAGAGAGTCTGAGTATCTGGGACTAGACTGGTAGTGACTGGGAGAGAGTCTGAGAATCTGGGACTAGACTGGTATTGACTGGTAGAGAGTCTGAGTATCTGGGACTAGACTGGTAGTGACTGGGAGAGAGTCTGAGAATCTGGGACTAGACTGGTAGTGACTGGTAGAGAGTCTGAGTATCTGGGACTAGAATGGTATTGACTGGTAGAGAGTCTGAGTATCTGGGACTATACTGGTATTGACTGGTAGAGAGTCTGAGTATCTGGGACTATACTGGTAGTGACTGGTAGAGAGTCTGAGTATCTGGGACTAGAATGGTATTGACTGGTAGAGAGTCTGAGTATCTGGGACTAGACTGGTAGTGACTGGTAGAGAGTCTGAGTATCTGGGACTAGAATGGTATTGACTGGTAGAGAGTCTGAGTATCTGGGACTATACTGGTATTGACTGGTAGAGAGTCTGAGTATCTGGGACTATACTGGTAGTGACTGGTAGAGAGTCTGAGTATCTGGGACTAGACTGGTAGTGACTGGGAGAGAGTCTGAGTATCTGGGACTAGACTGGTAGAGAGTCTGAGTATCTGGGACTAGACTGGTAGTGACTGGTAGAGAGTCTGAGTATCTGGGACTATACTGGTAGTGACTGGTAGAGAGTCTGAGGATCTGGGACTAGACTGGTAGTGACTGGTAGAGAGTCTGAGTATCTGGGACTATACTGGTAGTGACTGGTAGAGGACTGGAGTGAGTGGAGAACAGTATAATTTTTACAACATAGGAGGGAAGCCAGAGAGCAGAATGAGGAATCTCATGGCTGTCAACATCAGCCTCCTCTGTGGTGAGTACTATTAGAATATATTACATTAATACACACCCCATATTGAACTGTTACTATTAGACCTCAATACATTAATACACACCCCATATTGAACTGTTACTATTAGAATATATTACATTAATACACACCCCATATTGAACTGTAACTATCAGACCTCAATACATTAATACACACCCCATATTGAACTGTTACTATTAGAATATATTACATTAATACACACCCCATATTGAACTGTTACTATCAGACCTCAATACATTAATACACACCCCATATTGAACTGTTACTATTAGAATATATTACATTAATACACACCCCATATTGAACTGTTACTATCAGACCTCAATACATTAATACACACCCCATATTGAACTGTTACTATCAGACCTCAATCCATTAATACACACCCCATATTGAACTGTTACTATCAGACCTCAATACATTAATACACACCCCATATTGAACTGTTACTATTAGAATATATTACAATAATACACATCCCATATTGAACTGTTACTATCAGACCTCAATACATTAATACACAGCCCATATTGAACTGTTACTATTAGACCTCAATACATTAATACAGACCCCATATTGAACTGTTACTCCTAGACCTCAATACATTAATACACACCCCATATTGAACTGTTACTATTAGAATATATTACATTAACATACACCCCATATTGAACTGTTACTATCAGACCTCAATACATTAATACACACCCCATATTGAACTGATACTATTAGAATATTTTACATTAATACACACCCCATATTGAACTGTAACTATCAGACCTCAATACATTAACACACACCCCATATTGAACTGTTACTATCAGACCTCAATACATTAATACACACCCCATATTGAACTGTTACTATTAGAATATATTACATTAATACACAACCCATATCGAACTGTTACTATCAGACCTCAATACATTAATACACACCCGATATTGAACTGTTACTATTAGACCTCAATACATTAATACAGACCCCATATTGAACTGTTACTATTAGACCTCAATACATTAATACACACCCCATATTGAACTGTTACTATCAGACCTCAATACATTAATACACACCCCATATTGAACTGTTACTATTAGACCTCAATACATTAATACAGACCCCATATTGAACTGTTACTCTTAGACCTCAATACATTAATACACACCCCATATTGAACTGATACTATTAGACCTCAAAACATTAATACACACCCCATATTGAACTGTTACTATTAGAATATATTACATTAATACACACCCCATATTTAACTGTTACTATCAGACCTCAATACATTAATACACACCCCATATTGAACTGATACTATTAGACTATATTACATTAATACACACCCATTATTGAACTCTTACTATTAGACCTCAATACATTAATACACACCCCATATTGAACTGTTACTATTACAATATATTACATTAATACACACCCCATATTGAACTGTAACTATTGGAATATATTACATTAATACACACCCCATATTGAACTGTTACTATCAGACCTCAATACATTAATACACACCCCATATTGAACTGTTACTATCAGACCTCAATAAATAAATACACACCCCATATTGAACTGTAACTATCAGACCTCAATACATTAATACACACCCCATATTGTACTGTTACTATTAGAATATATTACATTAATACACACCCCATATTGAACTGTTACTATTATACCTCAATACATTAATACACACCCCATATTGAACTGTTACTATTAGAATATATTACATTAATACACACCCCATATTGAACTGTAACTATCAGACCTCAATACATTAATACACACCCCATATTGTACTGTTACTATTAGAATATATTACATTAATACACACCCCATATTGAACTGTTACTATTAGACCTCAATACATTAATACACACCCCATATTGAATTGTTACTATTAGACCTCAATACATTAATACACACCCCATATTGAACTGTTACTATCAGACCTCAATACATTAATACACACCCCATATTGAACTGTTACTATCAGACCTCAATACATTAATACAGACCCCATATTGAACTGTTACTCTTTGACCTCAATAAATTAATACACACCCCATATTGAACTGTTACTATTACAATATATTACATTAATACACACCCCATATTGAACTGTTACTATCAGAATATATTACATTAATACACACCCCATATTGAACTGTTACTATCAGACCTCAATACATTAATACACACCCCATATTGAACTGTAACTATCAGACCTCAATACATTAATACACACCCCATATTGAACTGTTACTATTAGAATATATTACATTAATACACACCCCATATTTAACTGTTACTATCAGACCTCAATACATTAATACACACCCCATATTGAACTGTTACTATTAGAATATATTACATTAATACACACCCCATATTGAACTGTAACGATCAGACCTCAATACATTAATACACACCCCATATTGAACTGTAACTATCAGACCTCAATACATTAATACACACCCCATATTGAACTGTTACTATTAGAATATATTACATTAATACACACCCCATATTGAACTGTTACTATCAGACCTCAATACATTAATACACACCCCATATTGAACTGTTACTATTAGAATATATTACATTAATACACACCCCATATTGAACTGTTACTATTAGACCTCAATACATTAATACACACCCCATATTGAACTGTAACTATCAGACCTTAATACATTAATACACACCCCATATTGAACTGTTACTATTAGAATATATTACATTAATACACACCCCATATTGAACTGTTACTATTAGACCTCAATACATTAATACACACCCCATATTGAACTGTTACTATCAGACCTCAATACATTAATACACACCCCATAGTGAACTGTTTCTATCAGACCTCAATACATTAATACACACCCCATATTGAACTGTTACTATTAGAATATATTACATTAATACACACCCCATATTGAACTGTTTCTATCGGACCTCAATACATTAATACACACCCCATATTGAACTGTTACTATTAGACCTCAATACATTAATACACACCCCATATTGAACTGTTACTATCAGACCTCAATACATTAATA
Source organism: Salmo trutta (assembly GCF_901001165.1). Lineage (NCBI taxonomy): Eukaryota > Metazoa > Chordata > Actinopteri > Salmoniformes > Salmonidae > Salmo > Salmo trutta. The sequence continues at coordinate 81,891,696 of NC_042970.1, read as the reverse complement.
CACACCCCATATTGAACTGTTACTATTAGAATATATTACATTAATACACACCCCATATTGAACGGTTACTATTAGACCTCAATACATTAATACAGACCCCATATTGAACTGTTAATTTTAGACCTCAATACATTAATACACACCCTATATTGAACTGTTACTATTAGACCTCAATACATTAATTCAGACCCCATATTGAACTGTTAATTTTAGACCTCAATACATTAATACACACCCCATATTGAACTGTTACAATTAGACCTCAATACATTAATACACACCCCATATTGAACTGTGTTACTCACTGAACACATCACTCAATTCTTATGCTACAGTGATCAATACTGTACTTTTCTTTACCCTTCAACACTGTTTTACTGTATTGCTGTAGTCCTGAACACAGAAATGTACTGTATCACTCAGTCCCAGATTGTTAAACATTCTCTACCTGTCACTCAACTATCTCCCTTACCTGACTGTCTGTTAAACATGGTGACTATTGCAACTGTTATTATAGAGATGATGTGAGCGTGTTTCCTTGGTTGTTTCATAGCTGTGAGCTGTGTGATGTCAAGAGTGATCACAAAGAGATGGAAAGAAGGAGGAAATTCCAGCATTCAGTGTCCTTATGACCGGGGGTTTGAGACATACCAGAAGTACCTCTCTAAAGGGATCTGGGCCTACCAGGTTGACGTAATCCAAACCAAAATGCATCAGCACCCAGCGTGGACTCATAAAGGGAGATTCTCTCTGTATGACGACACAGAGAGAAGAGTCTTCACTGTGACCATCACTAACCTGACCCTAGAGGATTCAGGGACCTACTGGTGTGAAATAAACACATGGTGGTGGTATAACAAGACTGAAGTCAGGATCACTGTGGACAGAGGTTGGTGTCTAAGACGTTCTATCAGTGTGTATCAGTGTGTACACAGGATTATATGGGGCGGCAGGGTAGCCTAGTGGTTAGAGCTTTGGACTAGTAACCGAAAGGTGGCAAGTTTGAATCCCTGAGCTGACAAGGTACAAATCTGCAGGTATATCACCCTCATTACTTCACATTTTCCCTTTCTCCACCGCTGTACTCTCCCCCTTCTCATATCTCTTCCTCTCCTGTATTGAGAGAATAGTAGTTACAGTCATTATCTGTAGTATTGTAACTGTACTCAGAGAGGTTCTGTATTGAGAGACTAGTAGTTATAATCATTGTGTGTTTATGACAATAAGAACATCAGGGCCTCAAGGTCAAGGGCCTCAAGGTCCTCTGAAACACACAGAGAGGGTACCGCTTTCAGCCTCGGATACACACACCCCAAACCACACACACATGAACAAGTACGAAGGCGCATTCTCGCATTACCGCATTCTCGCATCCTCTCTCTCTCTCTCTCTCTCTCTCTCTCTCTCTCTCTCTCTCTCTCAGCTCCTGTTCCTCCCAACCCTGGCTCCATCACCTCCAGACCTCTCCTCTCCACGACACACCCATCAATAAACATCACCATGGAAACTGACCCCTTAAACTCTGCAGGTATATTACCTTCATTACTTCACATCTTCCCCTTCTCCACCGTTGTACTCTCCCCCCTCTCACATCTCCTCCTCACCCCCTTCTCATATCTCTTCCTCTCCTGTATTGAGAGACTAGTAGTTATAGTCATTATCTTTAGTATTGTAACTGTACTCAGAGAGGTTCTGTATTGAGAGACTAGTAGTTATAGTCATTATCTTTAGTATTGCAACTGTACTCAGAGAGGTTCTGTATTGAGAGACTAGTAGTTATAGTCATTATCTTTAGTATTGTAACTGTACTCAGAGAGGTGCTGTATTGAGCGACTAGTAGTTATAGTCATTATCTTTAGTATTGCAACTGTACTCAGAGAGGTGCAGTATTTAGAGACTAGTAGTTATAGTCATTGTGTGTTTATGACAATAAGAACGTCAGGGCCTCAAGGTCAAGGTTCACACCACTTCCTCTGAAACACACAGAGAGGGTAGTACTTTCAGTCTCGGAACCATACAAACATAAACAAGTATGCAGGCGCATGCACACACACACTCTCAAACTCACACACATTAGTCACACACTATCTCTCTAGAGCACACATAACACACATGGTGAACATTACCAAGGTAACATAATGAACCCTCAGCACAACATGAGATAAACTACAACTACCAAGCACCATACTGTAATATGGACAACAACTACCAAGCACCATACTGTAACATGGACTACAACTACCAAGAATCACACTGTAATAGAACCATAAAAAGAACCACATTGACTTTGCCTGATACTTTATAAAATACTGAATAATCTGACTGTGACTATTGATATCTCATCACTAACAATTCCTCTCTATTTCTGCTCTTCTCAACACCCACCTGTTTCTCTGTCTAATGTTGTCTTCCTTCCTCCCTCCCTCTGAAATGGAAGAAACACAGAAGTACAGTACAGTAGAGACTAGCTAAATGTAGCATCACTGTAACATTATGCCTGTGTACTGTCTCTGGGTGTTCTAGGTGATGTGATGTTCTCTGGTGTTGGTCTGGGTGTTCTAGGTGTTCTGATGTTCTCTGGTGTTGGTCTGTGTGTTCTAGGTGATCTGATGTTCTTTAGTGTCCTACTGATACAGTAGGAGGACTAGGTGGTTAGGAAACTATTACAGTAGTTTAGGAAGGAGAAGGGTCTGAGAGGAATGTGATTATCTTGTATTTGTAGTTCCAGGTACACTAGTGGTCATCATGGTGTGTGTGAGTCCTGTGTTGGTGGTGGGACTCATCCTGCTACTGATCTACAAATGGAGGAGAAACAGGAAATCATCAAGTGAGTAACCCTCATACGTAGATATGTTTGTATCTATGTATGTATGTATTTATGTGTGTATGTACTAAATGTATGTGCGTGCATGCATGGTGTAGTACACATACGTTTTTTTGTCTATACTGACTTCTTAATCCCCACTGATACATATCAAAGTAGTGTTGTATACTGATTTCCTAATACACATTTATTCCGTATCAAGGTAGTGTAATGGAGAATGACGATTTGTTAATCCCCAATGATACATATCAAAGTAGTGTACTGGAGTATACTGATTTTCTAATCCCCATTTATTCGTAACACTGTAGTGTTGTGGAGTATAATGACTTCTTCATTAATCCCAATTGATATGTGTCAAAGTAGTGTAGTGGAGTATACTGATATCTTAATCCCCATTAATGTGTATCAAAGTAGTGTAGTGGAGTATACTGATATCTTAATCCCCATTAATGTGTATCAAAGTAGTGTAGTGGAGTATACTGATATCTTAATCCCCATTAATGTGTATCAAAGTAGTGTAGTGGAGTATACTGATATCTTAATCCCTATTAATGTGTATCAAAGTAGTGTAGTGGAGTATACTGATATCTTAATCCCCATTAATGTGTATCAAAGTAGTGTAGTGGAGTATACTGATATCTTAATCCCCATTAATGTGTATCAAAGTAGTGTAGTGGAGTATACTGATATCTTAATCCCCATTAATGTGTATCAAAGTAGTGTAGTGGAGTATACTGATATCTTAATCCCCATTAATGTGTATCAAAGTAGTGTAGTGGAGTATACTGATATCTTAATCCCCATTAATGTGTATCAAAGTAGTGTAGTGGAGTATACTGATATCTTAATCCCCATTAATGTGTATCAAAGTAGTGTAGTGGAGTATACTGATATCTTAATCCCCATTAATGTGTATCAAAGTAGTGTAGTGGAGTATACTGATATCTTAATCCCCATTAATGTGTATCAAAGTAGTGTAGTGGAGTATACTGATATCTTAATCCCCATTAATGTGTATCAAAGTAGTGTAGTGGAGTATACTGATATCTTAATCCCCATTAATGTGTATCAAAGTAGTGTAGTGGAGTATACTGATATCTTAATCCCCATTAATGTGTATCAAAGTAGTGTAGTGGAGTATACTGATATCTTAATCCCCATTAATGTGTATCAAAGTAGTGTAGTGGAGTATACTGACTTCTTAATCCCCATTGATACGAAAACAAAGTAGTGTAGTGGAGTATACTGATATCTTAATCCCCATTAATGTGTATCAAAGTAGTGTAATGGAGTATGCCAATTTCTTAATCCCCATTGATACATATCAAAGTAGTGTAGTGGAGTATAACGACTTCTTGATCCCCATTTACATGTATGAAAGTAGTCTAGTGGAGTATACTGACTTTTAAATCCCCACTGATACTTATCAAAGTAGTGTAGTGGTGTGTACTGACTTCTTAATCCCCATAAATACATATCAAAGTAGTGTAGTGGAGTATACTGACTTCTTAATCCCCATTGACATGTGTCAAAGTAGTTTATTGGAGTATACTGATATCTTAATCCCCATTAATGTGTATCATAGTAGTGTAGTGGAGTATACTGATATCTTAATCCCACTGATACGTATCAAAGTAGTGTAATGGAGCTATTCGCCGTATCAGTAAGAGATCTCAGAAGTGTTCAACATTTCAACAACATGCTATTAAATAAAATATGAACTTTAAATCATTCAGGAATAAACTAGCCATGTACTGTAGCTTGAAACTTCTTCGGGATCAGTGTCCAGTCCACGGGACTGTTGAGCTAGAGTAGGCTAATGTGATAAGCATAAGGTTGTAAGAAACAAGAACATTTCTCAGAACATAGACTTTTTACACTGCTGGATCTGATTGATTATTTTCACATTTTCAATGTCAGTTCAGTTCCAGGCTTCAGTTGAATGAATTACCAGGCCAGCCTAGTCCAGCTTGGCTCTGTAGTGGGAAGAGAGGTACTGTAGGAACTCAGAACACAAGAACACAGTGGTGGTTTACACACCAAAGAAACTAAGCTGACACTGAGCCAAGAAAAAGCCTAGATGAGTTGACCTAGATACTCATTCTAGAAATGTTAGTGAGAAGAAAATATCCAGGCCAGCACAGTACAGCTTGGATTTGCCTGACTGTGAAAGACTTATAATTTTAGGTAATTCAGAGTACATGTCACTGTTTCTCATAGACTTTTTCCCACAGGGTGCCTTTCCTTCACCGGGCGGGCCGAGCATAACTTCTGCACCCCTGCACCACCTCAGCACTACTGCACTACACCACTACACCACCGCACCACTGCAGCACTACACCACTACACCATCGCACCACTGCAGCACTACACCACTGCACCACTGCAGCACTGCAGTACTGCACCACTACTGTGCAACACCACTGCAGCACTGCACCACTGCACCACTGCACCCCTGCAGCACTACACCACTGCAGCACTACACCACTGCAGCACTGCATGTGCACAGTACGCACACACACACACACACACACACACACACACACACACACACACACACACACACACACTACTGTACAACACCACTGCAGCACTACACCACTGCAGCACTACACCACTGCAGCACTACACCACTGCACCACTGCAGCAGTACACCATTGCACCACTACACCTCTGCAGCACTACAGCACTACACCACTACACCACTGCACCACTGCAGCACTACACCAGTGCACCACTACACCACTGCACCACTGCAGCAGTACACCATTGCACCACTACACCACTGCACCACTACAGCACACCACAACTGCAGCACTGCATGTGTACAGTACGCACACACACACACACACACACACACACACACACACACACACACACACACACACACACACACACACACACACACACACACACACACACACACACACATATACACACACACACACACACACACACACGTTAATTATATGTTGTTTGTTCCATAGGACCAGTCACCAATCCAGACACAACAACTCAAGACTCCACCTACCAAACCCCCAACACAACAACCCAAGACTCCACCTATCAAACCCTCAACACAGCAACCCAAGACTCCACCTACCAAACCCTCAACACAGCAACCCAAGACTCCACTTACTAAACCCTCAACACAGCAACCCAAGACTCCACCTACCAAACCCTCAATACAGCAACCCAAGACTCCACCTACCAAACCCTCAACACAGCAACCCAAGACTCCACCTACTAAACCCTCAACACAGCAACCCAAGACTCCACCTACCAAACCCTCAATACAGCAACCCAAGACTCCACCTACCAAAACCTCAACACAGCAACCCAAGACTCCACCTATCAAACCCTCAACACAGCAACCCAAGACTCCACCTATCAAACCCTCAACACAGCAACCCAAGACTCCACCTACCAAACCCTCAACACAGCAACCCAAGACTCCACCTACTAAACCCTCAACACAGCAACCCAAGACTCCACCTACCAAACCCTCAATACAGCAACCCAAGACTCCACCTACCAAACCCTCAACACAGCAACCCAAGACTCCACCTACCAAACCCTCAACACAGCAACCCAAGACTCCACCTACCAAACCCTCAACACAGCAACCCAAGACTCCACCTACCAAACCCTCAATACAGCAACCCAAGACTCCACCTACCAAACCCTCAACACAGCAACCCAAGACTCCACCTACCAAACCCTCAACACAGCAACCCAAGACTCCACCTACTAAACCCTCAACACAGCAACCCAAGACTCCACCTACCAAACCCTCAATACAGCAACCCAAGACTCCACCTACCAAAACCTCAACACAGCAACCCAAGACTCCACCTATCAAAACCCTCAATACAGCAACCCAAGACTCCACCTACCAAACCCTCAACACAACAACCCAAGACTCCACCTATCAAACCCTCAATACAACAACCCAAGACTTCACCATTCAAACCCAAAACACAGCAACCCAAGACTCCACCTACCAAACCCTCAATACAACAACCCAAGACTTCACCATTCAAACCCAAAACACAACAGACCCAAACTAAAATGATGGCACCATTAACTTCACACTGAGACAGGATAGTGTTAGTCTCTGTAACATTTGTACTTGGAAATCCATTTTGGAGCATACTTTTTCAATCACAGTAAATATATGTGGATCAATGTAATACGATATAGTGATGTATACCTGATGTATATATTGTCATCATCTCAACAATGTGTTCCTTCGTCTGCTGAAACAAACATGGTAACAGTGAAGTCGACAGTTTTAAGACTTAGTCACCTACAGGAAGCTGAGTTGTCTGGTGGTTTAGAAGTCTAACCTCCGGCCGGTTTAAACCAGTTTCACTCTGCGGCACATATAGACCTCCAGACACTGAGGTCAATTCAGAGAAATGAGGATGTGTAGGCAAATGCCCATCCCCTGAACACCACCTCTGACATGGAGAGATAGAGAGAGAGAGAGATAGATAGAGAGAGTGAGTGAGAGGAGTTGGGTGTCAGAGGAGGAAGGAGCTTTCAAAAAATAAGAAAGATCTCTTCAGAAACACCCAGCTGTCAAACTAGTAACTGACAGACAAGCTGTTGTTGACCTGTGCTAGCTGGTAGTATAGTAAAGTAACATTAACAGTACAGTAACTGTGATAGTAAAGTAACTTCAACAGTACAGTAACTGTGATAGTAAAGTAACTTTAACAGTATAGTAACTGTGATAGTAAAGTAACTTCAACAGTACAGTAACTGTGATAGTAAAGTAACTTTAACAGTATAGTAACTGTGATAAAGTAACTTTAACAGTATAGTAACTGAGGAGTAACTGTCCAGAATGAAGATAATCCATGTTGTCTACTGCTGTCTCCTCTCATATAAGTTCTGTCTGTCTGTCTGTTTGTCTGTCTCAGTTTCTATACTAATGTCTGGATCATATAGTACATAATGAATTAGGTAATTATTTGTAATTATTTGTCTGTAAGTAACATGTGTGCAGATTTGAGCAGGGTGAAAGTAAGATTTGAGCAGGGTTAAAGTAAGATTTGAGCAGGGTCAAAATAATATTCATGCAGCGTTAAAGTTTGATTCATGCAGGGTTCAAGTAAAATTTGAGCAGGGTTCAAGTAAAATTTGAGCAGGGTTCAAGTCAAATTTGAGCAAGATTAAAGTAAGATGTTCAGGGTTAAAGTAAGATTTATGCAGGGTTAAAGTTCGATTTGAGCAGGGTTCAAGTTCGATTTGAGCAGGGTTAAAGTATATCTCACAGGTCAACAGTTGTGACTGTACTGTGTGTTTCTGTTTGACAGCTCTGTGTGTTGTGGAGTCAGCTGTCACTAATGTGGAGGAGGTGGTGGGAGGACAAGTCACTGTGGGCTGCACATTCACATTGGCAGGAAACAACAACAAATACTTCTGCAAGGGGACATGTTCTGGTGAAGACATTCTGGTTGAAACTAATGGGAGTAAGAATGTAACTCAAGATATATACAGTATAGAAGACAAGGGAGGTTTATTCTATGTGACCATCAAGGACCTGAGGAAGTCAGACTCTGGAACCTACTGGTGTGGAGTGGACAGATCTATAAAGGACACATTCCAAGAGGTGCATCTCACAGTTACAGATGGTAAGTTAACACACACTTGTCTTGAACATTGTTTGTTTGTTAGAGGCTTTCTGAGTTATTTCCAGCAACAGTAAAACAAAATGGTGACTGTATTTGTGTTAACCCATACTTTCTTTTCACATACAGCTCCTCCTGAAACATCAACATTCAACTCCAGACCCAATGTCTCCACAACCCTACTAAACCTCTCTACAACATTTATGGCATCTGGAGACATCAGTATTGATCCTTCTCAGAGAACAGGTGTGATACACCTGTCACTTGCCATCATTCTATGACCTTCAGTCAACTATAATATGCTGTTAAATAATGCAATCGGATAATATTGACGGAATCAACTATGTATGTTCATGCATTGGACAAATCTCTCTCTTCCAACAGGAAGTGATGTAACTCGAGGTTGCTAAGGTTACTCGGATCACTCGCTTTTTAAGTCTCTTCTTTCATCACATCGTTATTTTCTCAGTCTGTCTGTCTGTCTTCCTACCAGTTACCCAAGTGGTCATCATGGTGTGTGTGAGTCCTGTGTTGGTGGTGGGACTCATCCTGCTACTGATCTACAAATGGAGAAACAGGAAAACATCAAGTGAGTAACTCTCAAATGAATGTATGCATATACATTGACTTTTTCCACATTTTATTATGTTATAGCCTTATTCTAAAATTGATTAAACCGTTTTTTTCACCCCTCATTTATCTACAATACCCCATAATGACAAAGCAAATACAGGTTTTTAGAATTGTTTGGAAATGTATTTAAAATGAAAAACGGAACTATGACCTCTCAAGCTCTGCCAGGTTGGATGGGGAGCGTCGCTGCACAGCTATTTTCAGGTCTCTCCAGAGATTTTCGATCGGGTTCAAGTCCGGGCTCTGGCTGGGCCACTCAAGGACATTCAGAGACTTGTCCCCGAAGCCACTCCTGCGTTCTCTTGGCTGTGTGCTTAGGGTCGTTGTCCTGTTGGAAGGTGAACCTTCGCCCCAGTCTGAGGTCCTGAGAGCTCTGGAGCAGGTTTTAAATCAAGGATCTTTCTGTACTTTGCTCCGTTCATCTTTCCCTCAATCCTGATGAGCATGATGCTGCCACCACCATGCTTCACCGTAGGGATGGTTCCAGGTTTCCTCCAGACGTGATGCTTGGCATTCAGGCCAAAGAGTTCAATCTTGGTTTCATCAGACCAGAAAATCTTGTTTCTCATGGTCTGAGAGTCCTTTAGGTGCCGTTTAGCAAACTCCAAATGGGCTGTCATGCCTTTTACTGAGGAGTGGCTTCCGCCTGGCCACTCTACCATAAAGGCCTGATTGGTGGAGTGCTGCAGAGATCGTTGTCCTTCTGTAAGGTTCTCCCATCTCCACAGAGGAACTCCACAGCTCTGTCAGAGTGACCATCAGGTTCTTGGTCACCTACCTGACCAAAGTTCTTCTCCCCCGATTGCTCAGTTTGGCCGGACGGCCAGCTCTTGGAAGATTCTTGTTGGTTCCAAATTTCTTCCATTTAAGAATGATGGAGGCCACTGTTCTTGGGGACCTTCAATGCGGCAGAATTGTTTTGGTACCCTTCCCCAGATCTGTGCCTCGACACAATCCTGTCTCAGAGCTCTACGGACAATTCCTTTCGACCTAATGGCTTGGTTTTTGCTCTGACATGTACTTTCAACTGTGGAACCTTATATGTCCAATAAATTGAATTTACCACAGGTGACTCCAATTAAGTTGTAGAAACATCTCAGGGATGATCAATGGAACAGGATGCAACTGAGCTCAATTTCAAGTCTCATAGCAAAGTGTCTGAATGCTGATGTAAATACGATTTATTTTTGTTGTTTTTTGCAAAAATGTCTAAAAACCTGATTTCGCTTTGTCATTATGTAGTATTGTGTGTAGATTGATAAGAAAAAAAATATATTGAATCCATTTTTAGAATAAGGCTGTATCAAAGATAAATTACAAATAAATAATCTGTTTGTTTTCCTCTTCAGCATCCAAACACTCTGCCAGACCGTTGGTGTCTGACTCCATGACAACCAACCAGGATCCAGACACAGGAACCATCACTAACCCCATCTACGCCACAGCAACCAATCACAACCCAGATACAACCCGTGACATCACCACCACCTGAGCCACTGCAATCAATCCTTGTGCAGGTGACATCTACTCCAATATTGGTCCGTCTACAAAGGTTCCAGACAGTGTGACATATGCTGCTGTCAACTTCCCCAGAGATCCAGCCTGTCCCCACTATGATACTGTCAACTTCCCCAGAGACCCAGCCTGTCTCCAATATGATACTGTCAACTTCCCCAGAGATCCAGCCTGTCTCCACTATGATACTGTCAACTTCACCAGAGATCCAGCCTGTCTCCACTATGCTACTGTCAACTTCACCAGAGATCCAGCCTGTCTCCACTATGATACTGTCAACTTCCCCAGAGATCCAGCCTGTCTCCACTATGCTACTGTCAACTTCCCCAAAGATCCAGCCTGTCTCCACTATTCTACTGTTTTCTTCAGTAAAGACTCTGATGCTGGTAACCACCCAGACACTGACCCAACAGCTGTAGACACCTCATAATGTACTGCACCATTAAACACTCTGCTACATAGTCTACTACTGTAGACACCTCATAATGTACTGCACCATTAAACACTCTGCTACATAGTCTACTACTGTAGACACCTCATAATGTACTGCACCATTAAACACTCTGCTACATAGTCTACTACTGTAGACACCTCATAATGTACTGCACCATTAAACACTCTGCTACATAGTCTACTACTGTAGACACCTCATAATGTACTGCACCATTAAACACTCTGCTACATAGTCTACTACTGTCACTGATTTGTATGGCACAGAATTAATTCATGTTTTCATTCATTGGTGTTTTAAAATCATTTATTTATTATTTGTTTGTTAATTCATTCATATTTTTATTCATTTTTTAAAATAATTATTTTGTTAATTTGTTCATATTCCTTCATGTATTTTTTGTTTGTTCATTCATTCATCATTCGTTAGTTCATCTGTTTGTTTATTTGTTCTTTCGTTTGTCAGTCATTACGTAAGTACGTCCGTTCATTCATTCATTCATTCATTTATTTATTTTTTGTTTCTTCGTTAATTCATATTTTTATTCTTATTTTTGTATAATTATTTTGATAATTCGTTCTTCAGTTTGTTCATTCGTTCTTTAGTTAGTTTGTTGGTCCGTCGGTACGTCCGTTCATTCATTCATTCATTCATTGTTTCTACTGTGAATGTAAAACTGGCTTGAACAAAAAGAGACCGTTTGTAACTTTTAGAAAACTTTGATTATTCAGTGTATTTTAATTCCACTTGATGGGAAATGAGACTATGTGTATTTATCAATAAAGCACCAATATATTTCTATGTGTTTGATACGTTCCATTCTAGCCATTACTATAAGTAGTCCTCCCCTCACCAGCCTCCACTGGTGCTGTCAGTAAACTCAGTACCTGTCTCATCAGCATGTACCACTGTCACTAAACACACAGAGATGAGATGGAGGGATAGATGGAGGGATAGTGCCCTCCAGTGGTAGAATAACTCTGGTTCTCTCCTCTGTAGACAGCCTCCAGTGACAGAATAACTCTGTTTCTCTCCTCTGAAGACAGCCTCCAGTGGCAGAATAACTCTGTTTCTCTCCTCTATAGACAGCCTCCAGTGGTAGAATAACTCTGTTTCTCTCCTCTGTAGACAGCCTCCAGTGGTAGAATAACTCTGTTTCTCTCCTCTGTAGACAGCCTCCAGTGGTAGAATAACTCTGTTTCTCTCCTCTGTAGACAGCCTCCAGTGGCAGAATAACTCTGGTTCTCTCCTCTGTAGACAGCCTCCAGTGACAGAATAACTCTGTTTCTCTCCTCTGTAGACAGCCTCCAGTGTCAGAATAACTCTGTTTCTCTCCTCTATAGACAGCCTCCAGTGACAGAATAACTCTGTTTCTCTCCTCTGTAGACAGCCTCCAGTGACAGAATAACTCTGGTTCTCTCCTCTATAGACAGCCTCCAGTGGCAGAATAACTCTGTTTCTCTCCTCTGTAGACAGTCTCCAGTGACAGAATAACTCTGGTTCTCTCCTCTATAGACAGTCTCCAGTGACAGAATAACTCTGGTTCTCTCCTCTATAGACAGTCTCCAGTGACAGAATAACTCTGGTTCTCTCCTCTATAGACAGCCTCCAGTGGTAGAATAACTCTGGTTCTCTCCTCTGTAGACAGCCTCCAGTGACAGAATAACTCTGGTTCTCTCCTCTATAGACAGCCTCCAGTGACAGAATAACTCTGTTTCTCTCCTCTATAGACAGCCTCCAGTGGTAGAATAACTCTGGTTCTCTCCTCTATAGACAGTCTCCAGTGACAGAATAACTCTGGTTCTCTCCTCTGTAGACAGCCTCCAGTGACAGAATAACTCTGGTTCTCTCCTCTATAGACAGCCTCCAGTGACAGAATAACTCTGTTTCTCTCCTCTATAGACAGCCTCCAGTGGTAGAATAACTCTGGTTCTCTCCTCTATAGACAGCCTCCAGTGACAGAATAACTCTGGTTCTCTCCTCTATAGACAGTCTCCAGTGACAGAATAACTCTGGTTCTCTCCTCTATAGACAGTCTCCAGTGACAGAATAACTCTGGTTCTCTCCTCTATAGACAGCCTCCAGTGGTAGAATAACTCTGGTTCTCTCCTCTGTAGACAGCCTCCAGTGACAGAATAACTCTGGTTCTCTCCTCTATAGACAGCCTCCAGTGACAGAATAACTCTGTTTCTCTCCTCTATAGACAGCCTCCAGTGGTAGAATAACTCTGGTTCTCTCCTCTATAGACAGCCTCCAGTGACAGAATAACTCTGGTTCTCTCCTCTATAGACAGCCTCCAGTGGTAGAATAACTCTGGTTCTCTCCTCTATAGACAGCCTCCAGTGACAGAATAACTCTGGTTCTCTCCTCTATAGACAGCCTCCAGTGACAGAATAACTCTGGTTCTCTCCTCTATAGACAGCCTCCAGTGGTAGAATAACTCTGTTTCTCTCCTCTATAGACAGCCTCCAGTGACAGAATAACTCTGGTTCTCTCCTCTGTAGACAGTCTCCAGTGACAGAATAACTCTGGTTCTCTCCTCTATAGGCAGCCTCCAGTGGTAGAATAACTCTGTTTCTCTCCTCTATAGACAGCCGCCAGTGGTAGAATAACTCTGGTTCTCTCCTCTATAGACAGCCTCCAGTGACAGAATAACTCTGGTTCTCTCCTCTGTAGACAGTCTCCAGTGACAGAATAACTCTGGTTCTCTCCTCTATAGACAGCCTCCAGTGGTAGAATAACTCTGGTTCTCTCCTCTGTAGACAGCCTCCAGTGACAGAATAACTCTGGTTCTCTCCTCTATAGACAGCCTCCAGTGACAGAATAACTCTGTTTCTCTCCTCTATAGACAGCCTCCAGTGGTAGAATAACTCTGGTTCTCTCCTCTATAGACAGCCTCCAGTGACAGAATAACTCTGGTTCTCTCCTCTATAGACAGTCTCCAGTGACAGAATAACTCTGGTTCTCTCCTCTATAGACAGTCTCCAGTGACAGAATAACTCTGGTTCTCTCCTCTATAGACAGCCTCCAGTGGTAGAATAACTCTGGTTCTCTCCTCTGTAGCCAGCCTCCAGTGACAGAATAACTCTGGTTCTCTCCTCTATAGACAGCCTCCAGTGACAGAATAAACTCTGTTTCTCTCCTCTATAGACAGCCTCCAGTGGTAGAATAACTCTGGTTCTCATCCTCTATAGACAGCCTCCAGTGACAGAATAACTCTGGTTCTCTCCTCTATAGACAGCCTCCAGTGGTAGAATAACTCTGGTTCTCTCCTCTATAGACAGCCTCCAGTGACAGAATAACTCTGGTTCTCTCCTCTATAGACAGCCTCCAGTGACAGAATAACTCTGGTTCTCTCCTCTATAGACAGCCTCCAGTGGTAGAATAACTCTGGTTCTCTCCTCTATAGACAGCCTCCAGTGACAGAATAACTCTGGTTCTCTCCTCTATAGACAGCCTCCAGTGACAGAATAACTCTGTTGCTCTCCTCTGTAGACAGCCTCCAGTGGTAGAATAACTCTGTTTCTCTCCTCTATAGACAGCCTCCAGTGGTAGAATAACTCTGGTTCTCTCCTCTATAGACAGCCTCCAGTGACAGAATAACTCCTGGTTCTCTCCTCTAGACAGCCTCCAGTGACAGAATACTCTGGTTCTCTCCTCTTAGACAGCCTCCAGTGACAGAATAACTCTGGTTCTCTCCTCTACATAGACAGCTCCAGTGGTAGAATAACTCTGGTTCTCCTCCTCTGTAGACAGCCTCCAGTGACAGAAAACTCTGTGTTCTTCTCCCTCTATAGACAGCCTCCAGTGACAGAATAACTCTGGTTCTCTCCTCTATAGACAGCCTCCAGTGACAGAATAACTCTGTTTCTCTCCTCTGTAGACAGCCTCCAGTGGTAGAATAATTCTGGTTTCTCTCCTCTATAGACAAGCCGCCAGTGACAGAATAACTCTGGTTCTCTCCTCTATAGACAGCCTCCAGTGACAGAATAACTCTGGTTCTCTCCTCTATAGACAGCCTCCAGTGGTAGAATAACTCTGGTTCTCTCCTCTATAGACAGCCCTCCAGTGACAGAAATAACTCTGGTTCTCTCCTCTATAGACAAGCCTCCAGTGGTAGAATAACTCTGGTTCTCTCCTCTATAGACAGCCTCCATGACAGAAGTAACTCTGGTTCTCAGTCCTCTGTAGACAGTCCCTCCAGTGACAGAATACTCTGGTTCTCTCCTCTGTAGACAGCCTCCAGTGACAGAATAACTCTGGTTCCTTTCCTCTGTAGACAGCCTCCAGTGACAGAAGAACTCTGGTTCTCCTCCTCTATAGACAGCCTCCAGTGGTAGGAATAACTCTGGTTCTCTCCTCTATAGACAGCCTCCAGTGACAGAATAACTCTGGTTTCTCTCCTCTATAGACAGCCTCCAGTGACAAGAATAACTCTGGTTCTCTCCTCTATAGACAGCCTCCAGTGACAGAATAACTCTGTTGCTTCACCTCTGTAGACAGCCTCCCAGTGGTAGAATAACTCTGTTTCTCTCCTCTATAGACAGAGCCTCAGTGTAGAATAACTCGGTTCTCTCCTCTATAGACAGCCTCCAGTGACAGAATAACTCTGGTTCTCCTCCTCTATAGACAGCCTCCAGTGACAGAATAACTCTGGTTCTCTCCTCTATAGACAGCCTCCAGTGACAGAATAAACTCTGGTTCTCTCCTCTGTAGACAGCCTCCAGTGACAGAATAACTCTGTTATCTCCTTATAGACAGCCTCCAGTGTAAGAATAACTCTGGTTCTCTCCTCTGTAGACAGCCTCCAGTGACAGATAACCTGGTTCTCTCCTCTAGTAGACAGCCTCCAGTGACAGAAATAACTCTGGTCTCTTTCTCTCTCTGTAGACAGCCTCCAGTGACAGAATAACTCTGGTTCTCTCCTCTGTAGACAGCCTCCAGTGACAGAATAACTCTGGTTATCTCTCTATAGACAGCCTCCAGTGGTAGAATAACTCTGGTTCTTCCTCTATAGACAGCCTCCAGTGAATAACTCTGGTTCTCTCCTCTATAGACAGCCTCCAGTGACAGAATAACTCTGGTTCTCTCCTCTATAGACAGCCTCCAGTGGTAGAATAACTCTGGTTCTCTCCTCTATAGACACTCCAGTGACAGAATAACTCTGGTTCTCTCCTCTGTAGACAGCCTCCAGTGACAGAAAACTCTGGTTCTCCTCTGTAGACAGCCTCCAGTGACAGAATAACTCTGGTTCTCTCCTCTGTAGACAGCCTCCAGTGACAGAATAACTCTGGTTCTCTCCTCTATAGACAGCCTCCAGTGACAGAATAACTCTGGTTCTCTCCTCTATAGACAGCCTCCAGTGACAGAATAACTCTGGTTCTCTCTCTATAGACAGCCTCCAGTGGAGAATAACTCTGGTTCTCTCCTCTATAGAAGCCTCCAGTGACAGAATAACTCTGGTTCTCTCCTCTATAGACAGTCCCAGTGACAGAATAACTCTGGTTCTCTCCTCTATAGACAGTCTCCAGTGACAGAATAACTCTGGTTCTTCCTCTATAGACAGCCTCCAGTGGTAGAATAACTCTGGTCTCTCCTCTGTAGACAGCCTCCAGTGACAGAATAACTCTGGTTCTCTCTCTATAGACAGCCTCCAGTGACAGAATAACTCTGTTCTCTCCTCTATAGACAGCCTCCAGTGGTAGAATAACTCTGGTTCTCTCCTCTATAGACAGCCTCCAGTGACAGAATAACTCTGGTTCTCTCCTCTAGACAGCCTCCAGTGACAGAATAACTCGGTTCTCTCCTCTATAGACAGCCTCCAGAGGTAGAATAACTCTGGTTCTCTCCTCTATAGACAGCCTCCAGTGACAGAATAACTCTGGTTCTCTCCTCTATAGACAGCCTCCAGTGGTAGAATAACTCTGGTTCTCTCCTCTATAGACAGCCTCCAGTGACAGAATAACTCTGGTTCTCTCCTCTATAGACAGCCTCCAGTGACAGAATAACTCTGGTTCTCTCCTCTATAGACAGCCTCCAGTGACAGAATAACTCTGTTTCTCTCCTCTATAGACAGCCTCCAGTGACAGAATAACTCTGGTTCTCTCCTCTATAGACAGCCTCCAGTGACAGAATAACTCTGTTTCTCCTCTATAGACAGCCTCCAGTGACAGAATAACTGGTTCTTCCTCTGTATAGACAGCCTCCAGGACAGAATAACTCTGGTTCTCTCCTCTATAGACAGCCTCCAGTGGCAGAATAACTCTGTTCTCTCCTCTGTAGACAGCCTCCAGTGAGAATAACTCTGGTTCTCTCCTCTATAGACAGCCTCCAGTGTAGAATAACTCTGGTTCTCTCCTCTATAGACAGCCTCCAGTGACAGAATAACTCTGGTTCTCTCCTCTAGACAGTCCAGTGACAGAATAACTCTGGTTATCTCCTCTATAGACAGCCTCCAGTGGTAGAATAACTCTGGTTCTCTCCTCTGTAGACAGCCTCCAGTGACAGAATAACTCTGGTTCTCTCCTCTATAGACAGCCTCCAGTGACAGAATAACTCTGTTCTCTCCTATATAGACAGCCTCCAGTGGTAGAATAACTCTGGTTCTCCTCTATAGACAGCCTCCAGTGACAGAATAACTCTGGTTCTCTCCTCTATAGACAGCCTCCAGTGACAGAATAACTCTGGTTCTCTCTATAGACAGTCTCCAGTGACAGAATAACTCTGGTTCTCTCCTCTATAGACAGCCTCCAGTGGTAGAATAACTCTGGTTCTCTCCTCTAGACAGCCTCCAGTGACAGAATAACTCTGGTTCTCTCCTCTATAGACAGCCTCCAGTGACAGAATAACTCTGGTTCTCTCCTCTATAGACAGCCTCCAGTGACAGAATAACTCTGGTTCTCTCCTCTGTAGACAGCCTCCAGTGGTAGAATAACTCTGTTTCTCTCCTCTATAGACAGCCTCCAGTGGTAGAATAACTCGGTTCTCTCCTCTATAGACAGCCTCCAGTGACAGAATAACTCTGGTTCTCTCCTCTATAGACAGCCTCCAGTGACAGAATAACTCTGGTTTCTTCCTCTATAGACAGCCTCCAGTGACAGAATAACTCTGTTTCTCTCCTCTATAGACAGCCTCCAGTGACAGAATAACTCTGGTTCTCTCCTCTATAGACAGCCTCCAGTGGTAGAATAACTCTGGTTCTCTCCTCTGTAGACAGCCTCCAGTGACAGAATAACTCTGGTTCTCTCCTCTATAGACAGCCTCCAGTGACAGAATAACTCTGTTTCTCTCCTCTATAGACAGCCTCCAGTGGTAGAATAATTCTGGTTCTCTCCTCTATAGACAGACTCCAGTGACAGAATAACTCTGGTTCTCTCCTCTATAGACAGCCTCCAGTGACAGAATAACTCTGGTTCTCTCCTCTATAGACAGCCTCCAGTGGTAGAATAACTCTGGTTCTCTCCTCTATAGACAGCCTCCAGTGACAGAATAACTCTGGTTCTCCTCTATAGACAGCCTCCAGTGGTAGAATAACTCTGGTTCTCTCCTCTATAGACAGCCTCCAGTGGACAGAATAACTCTGGTTCTCTCCTCTGTAGACAGCTCCAGTGACAGAAAACTCTGGTTCTCTCCTCTATAGACAGCCTCCAGTGACAGAATAACTCTGGTTCTCTCCTCTAGACAGCCTCCAGTGACAGAATAACTCTGGTTCTCTCCTCTATAGACAGCCTCCAGTGACAGAATAACTCGGTTCTCTCCTCTATAGACAGCCTCCAGTGACAGAATAACTCTGTTTCTCTCTTCTATAGACAGCCTCCAGTGGTAGAATAACTCTGGTTCTCTCCTCTATAGGCAACATCCAGTGACAGAATAACTCTGGTTCTCTCCTCTATAGACAGCCTCCAGTGACAGAATAACTCTGGTTCTCTCCTCTATAGACAGCCTCCAGTGACAGAATAACTCTGGTTCTCTCCTCTATAGACAGCCTCCAGTGTAGAATAACTCTGGTTCTCTCCTCTGTAGACAGCCTCCAGTGACAGAATAACTCTGGTTTCTCCTCTATAGACAGCCTCCAGTGACAGAATAACTCGGTTCTCTCCCTATAGACAGCCTCCAGTGGTAGAATAACTCTGGTTCTCTCCTCTATAGACAGCCTCCAGTGACAGAATAACTCTGGTTCTCTCCTCTATAGACAGCCTCCAGTGACAGAATAACTCTGGTTCTCTCCTCTATAGACAGCCTCCAGAGGTAGAATAACTCTGGTTCTCTCCTCTATAGACAGCCTCCAGTGACAGAATAACTCTGGTTCTCTCCTCTATAGACAGCCTCCAGTGGTAGAATAACTCTGGTTCTCTCCTCTATAGACAGCCTCCAGTGACAGAATAACTCTGGTTCTCCTCTATAGACAGCCTCCAGTGACAGAATAACTCTGGTTCTCTCCTCTATAGACAGCCTCCAGTGACAGAATAACTCTGTTCTCTCCTCTATAGACAGCCTCCAGTGTAGAATAACTCTTTCTCTCCTCTATAGACAGCCTCCAGTGAAGAATAACTCTGTTCTCTCCTCTATAGACAGCCTCCAGTGACAGAATAACTCTGGTTCTCTCCTCTGTAGACAGTCTCCAGTGACAGAAAACTCTGGTTCTCTCCTCTATAGACAGCCTCCAGTGGCAGAATAACTCTGTTCTCTCCTCTGTAGACAGCCTCCAGTGGTAGAATAACTCTGGTTTCTCTCCTCTATAGACAGCCTCCAGTGAGAATAACTCTGGTTCTCTCCTCTATAGACAGCCTCCAGTGAGAATAACTCTGGTTCTCTCCTCTGTAGACAGTCTCCAGTGACAGAATAACTCTGGTTCTCTCCTCTATAGACAGCCTCCAGTGGTAGAATAACTCTGGTTCTCTCCTCGTAGACAGCCTCCAGTGACAGAATAACTCTGGTTCTCTCCTCTATAGACAGCCTCCAGTGACAGAATAACTCTGTTCTCTCCTCTATAGACAGCCTCCAGTGGTGAATAACTCTGGTTCTCTCCTCTATAGACAGCCTCCAGTGACAGAATAACTCTGGTTCTCTCCTCTATAGACAGCCTCCAGTGACAGAATAACTCTGGTTCTCTCCTCTATAGACAGTCTCCAGTGACAGAATAACTCTGGTTCTCTCCTCTATAGACAGCCTCCAGTGACAGAATAACTCTGGTTCTCTCCTCTATAGACAGCCTCCAGTGACAGAATAACTCTGGTTCTCTCCTCTATAGACAGCCTCCAGGGTAGAATAACTCTGGTTCTCTCCTCTATAGACAGCCTCCATGGACAGAATAACTCTGGTTCTCTCCTCTATAGACAGCCTCCAGTGACAGAATAACTCTGTTGCTCTCCTCTGTAGACAGCCTCCAGTGGTAGAATAACTCTGTTTCTCTCCTCTATAGACAGCCTCCAGTGGTAGAATAACTCTGGTTCTCTCCTCTATAGACAGCCTCCAGTGACAGAATAACTCTGTTTCTCTCCTCTATAGACAGCCTCCAGTGACAGAATAACTCTGGTTCTCTCCTCTATAGACAGCCTCCAGTGACAGAATAACTCTGGTTCTCTCCTCTGTAGACAGCCTCCAGGTAGAATAACTCTGGTTCTCTCCTCTATAGACAGCCTCCAGTGACAGAATAACTCTGGTTCTCCTCTATAGACAGCCTCCAGTGACAGAATAACTCTGGTTCTCTCCTCTATAGACAGCCTCCAGTGACAGAATAACTCTGGTTCTCTCCTCTATAGACAGCCTCCAGTGGTAGAATAACTCTGCTTCTTCCTCTATAGACAGCCTCCAGTGACAGAATAACTCTGGTTCTCTCCTCTGTAGACAGTCTCCAGTGACAGAATAACTCTGGTTCTCTCCTCTGTAGACAGTCCAGTGACAGAAAACTCTGGTTCTC
>NC_042970.1:81776629-81870615 GCF_901001165.1 Salmo trutta | reverse complement strand
ACAGGCTGGATCTCTGGGGAAGTTGACAGTATCATAGTGGAGACAGGCTGGGTCTCTGGGGAAGTTGACAGTATCATAGTGGAGGCAGGCTGGATCTCTGGGGAAGTTGACAATATCATAGTGGGGACAGGCTGGATCTCTGGGGAAGTTGACAGCAGCATATGTCACACTGTCTGGAACCTTTGTAGACGGACCAATATTGGAGTAGATGTCACCTGCACAAGGATTGATTGCAGTGGCTCAGGTGGTGGTGATGTCACGGGTTGTATCTGGGTTGTGATTGGTTGCTGTGGCGTAGATGGGGTTAGTGATGGTTCCTGTGTCTGGATCCTGGTTGGTTGTCATGGAGTCAGACACCAACGGTCTGGCAGAGTGTTTGGATGCTGAAGAGGAAAACAAACAGATTATTTATTTGTAATTTATCTTTGATACAGCCTTATTCTAAAAATGGATTCAATATATTTTTTTTCTTATCAATCTACACACAATACTACATAATGACAAAGCGAAAACAGGTTTTTAAACATTTTTGCAAAAAACAACAAAAATAAATCGTATTTACATCAGCATTCAGACACTTTGCTATGAGACTTGAAATTGAGCTCAGTTGCATCCTGTTCCATTGATCATCCCTGAGATGTTTCTACAACTTAATTGGAGTCACCTGTGGTAAATTCAATTTATTGGACATATAAGGTTCCACAGTTGAAAGTACATGTCAGAGCAAAAACCAAGCCATTAGGTCGAAAGGAATTGTCCGTAGAGCTCTGAGACAGGATTGTGTCGAGGCACAGATCTGGGGAAGGGTACCAAAACAATTCTGCCGCATTGAAGGTCCCCAAGAACAGTGGCCTCCATCATTCTTAAATGGAAGAAATTTGGAACCAACAAGAATCTTCCAAGAGCTGGCCGTCCGGCCAAACTGAGCAATCGGGGGAGAATGGCCTTGGTCAGGTAGGTGACCAAGAACCTGATGGTCACTCTGACAGAGCTGTGGAGTTCCTCTGTGGAGATGGGAGAACCTTACAGAAGGACAACGATCTCTGCAGCACTCCACCAATCAGGCCTTTATGGTAGAGTGGCCAGGCGGAAGCCACTCCTCAGTAAAAGGCATGACAGCCCATTTGGAGTTTGCTAAAAGGCACCTAAAGGACTCTCAGACCATGAGAAACAAGATTTTCTGGTCTGATGAAACCAAGATTGAACTCTTTGGCCTGAATGCCAAGCATCACGTCTGGAGGAAACCTGGAACCATCCCTACGGTGAAGCATGGTGGTGGCAGCATCATGCTCATCAGGATTGAGGGAAAGATGAACGGAGCAAAGTACAGAAAGATCCTTGATTTAAAACCTGCTCCAGAGCTCTCAGGACCTCAGACTGGGGCGAAGGTTCACCTTCCAACAGGACAACGACCCTAAGCACACAGCCAAGAGAACGCAGGAGTGGCTTCGGGGACAAGTCTCTGAATGTCCTTGAGTGGCCCAGCCAGAGCCCGGACTTGAACCCGATCGAAAATCTCTGGAGAGACCTGAAAATAGCTGTGCAGCGACGCTCCCCATCCAACCTGGCAGAGCTTGAGAGGTCATAGTTCCGTTTTTCATTTTAAATACAATTCCAAACAATTCTAAAAACCTGTATTTGCTTTGTCATTATGGGGTATTGTAGATAAATGAGGGGTGAAAAAAACGATTTAATCAATTTTAGAATAAGGCTATAACATAATAAAATGTGGAAAAAGTCAATGTATATGCATACATTCATTTGAGAGTTACTCACTTGATGTTTTCCTGTTTCTCCTCCATTTGTAGATCAGTAGCAGGATGAGTCCCACCACCAACACAGGACTCACACACACCATGATGACCACTTGGGTAACTGGTAGGAAGACAGACAGACAGACTGAGAAAATAACGATGTGATGAAAGAAGAGACTTAAAAAGCGAGTGATCCGAGTAACCTTAGCAACCTCGAGTTACATCACTTCCTGTTGGAAGAGAGAGATTTGTCCAATGCATGAACATACATAGTTGATTCCGTCAATATTATCCGATTGCATTATTTAACAGCATATTATAGTGACTGAAGGTCATAGAATGATGGCAAGTGACAGGTGTATCACACCTGTTCTCTGAGAAGGATCATACTGATGTCTCCAGATGCCATAAATGTTGTAGAGAGGTTTAGTAGGGTTGTGGAGACATTGGGTCTGGAGTTGAATGTTGATGTTTCAGGAGGAGCTGTATGTGAAAAGAAAGTATGGGTTAACACAAATACAGTCACCATTTTGTTTTACTGTTGCTGGAAATAACTCAGAAAGCCTCTAACAAACAAACAATGTTCAAGACAAGTGTGTGTTAACTTACCATCTGTAACTGTGAGATGCACCTCTTGGAATGTGTCCTTTATAGATCTGTCCACTCCACACCAGTAGGTTCCAGAGTCTGACTTCCTCAGGTCCTTGATGGTCACATAGAATAAACCTCCCTTGTCTTCTATACTGTATATATCTTGAGTTACATTCTTACTCCCATTAGTTTCAACCAGAATGTCTTCACCAGAACATGTCCCCTTGCAGAAGTATTTGTTGTTGTTTCCTGCCAATGTGAATGTGCAGCCCACAGTGACTTGTCCTCCCACCACCTCCTCCACATTAGTGACAGCTGACTCCACAACACACAGAGCTGTCAAACAGAAACACACAGTACAGTCACAACTGTTGACCTGTGAGATATACTTTAACCCTGCTCAAATCGAACTTGAACCCTGCTCAAATCGAACTTTAACCCTGCATAAATCTTACTTTAACCCTGAACATCTTACTTTAATCTTGCTCAAATTTGACTTGAACCCTGCTCAAATTTTACTTGAAACCCTGCTCAAATTTTACTTGAACCCTGCATGAATCAAACTTTAACGCTGCATGAATATTATTTTGACCCTGCTCAAATCTTACTTTAACCCTGCTCAAATCTTACTTTCACCCTGCTCAAATCTGCACACATGTTACTTACAGACAAATAATTACAAATAATTACCTAATTCATTATGTACTATATGATCCAGACATTAGTATAGAAACTGAGACAGACAAACAGACAGACAGACAGAACTTATATGAGAGGAGACAGCAGTAGACAACATGGATTATCTTCATTCTGGACAGTTACTCCTCAGTTACTATACTGTTAAAGTTACTTTATCACAGTTACTATACTGTTAAAGTTACTTTACTATCACAGTTACTGTACTGTTGAAGTTACTTTACTATCACAGTTACTATACTGTTAAAGTTACTTTACTATCACAGTTACTGTACTGTTGAAGTTACTTTACTATCACAGTTACTGTACTGTTAATGTTACTTTACTATACTACCAGCTAGCACAGGTCAACAACAGCTTGTCTGTCAGTTACTAGTTTGACAGCTGGGTGTTTCTGAAGAGATCTTTCTTATTTTTTGAAAGCTCCTTCCTCCTCTGACACCCAACTCCTCTCACTCACTCTCTCTATCTATCTCTCTCTCTCTCTATCTCTCCATGTCAGAGGTGGTGTTCAGGGGATGGGCATTTGCCTACACATCCTCATTTCTCTGAATTGACCTCAGTGTCTGGAGGTCTATATGTGCCGCAGAGTGAAACTGGTTTAAACCGGCCGGAGGTTAGACTTCTAAACCACCAGACAACTCAGCTTCCTGTAGGTGACTAAGTCTTAAAACTGTCGACTTCACTGTTACCATGTTTGTTTCAGCAGACGAGGAACACATTGTTGAGATGATGACAATATATACATCAGGTATACATCACTATATCGTATTACATTGATCCACATATATTTACTGTGATTGAAAAAGTATGCTCCAAAATGGATTTCCAAGTACAAATGTTACAGAGACTAACACTATCCTGTCTCAGTGTGAAGTTAATGGTGCCATCATTTTAGTTTGGGTCTGTTGTGTTTTGGGTTTGAATGGTGAAGTCTTGGGTTGTTGTATTGAGGGTTTGGTAGGTGGAGTCTTGGGTTGCTGTGTTTTGGGTTTGAATGGTGAAGTCTTGGGTTGTTGTATTGAGGGTTTGATAGGTGGAGTCTTGGGTTGTTGTGTTGAGGGTTTGGTAGGTGGAGTCTTGGGTTGCTGTATTGAGGGTTTTGATAGGTGGAGTCTTGGGTTGCTGTGTTGAGGTTTTGGTAGGTGGAGTCCTTGGGTTGCTGTGTTGAGGGTTTGGTAGGTGGAGTCTTGGGTTGCTGTGTTGAGGGTTTAGTAGGTGGAGTCTTGGGTTGCTGTGTTGAGGGTTTGGTAGGTGGAGTCTTGGGTTGCTGTGTTGAGGGTTTGGTAGGTGGAGTCTTGGGTTGCTGTGTTGAGGGTTTGGTAGGTGGAGTCTTGGGTTGCTGTGTTGAGGGTTTAGTAGGTGGAGTCTTGGGTTGCTGTGTTGAGGGTTTGGTAGGTGGAGTCTTGGGTTGCTGTATTGAGGGTTTGGTAGGTGGAGTCTTGGGTTGCTGTGTTGAGGGTTTAGTAGGTGGAGTCTTGGGTTGCTGTGTTGAGGGTTTGGTAGGTGGAGTCTTGGGTTGCTGTGTTGAGGGTTTGATAGGTGGAGTCTTGGGTTGCTGTGTTGAGGGTTTGATAGGTGGAGTCTTGGGTTGCTGTGTTGAGGTTTTGGTAGGTGGAGTCTTGGGTTGCTGTATTGAGGGTTTGGTAGGTGGAGTCTTGGGTTGCTGTGTTGAGGGTTTAGTAGGTGGAGTCTTGGGTTGCTGTGTTGAGGGTTTGGTAGGTGGAGTCTTGGGTTGCTGTATTGAGGGTTTGGTAGGTGGAGTCTTGGGTGCTGTGTTGAGGGTTTGGTAGGTGGAGTCTTGGGTTGCTGTGTTGAGGGTTTGGTAGGTGGAGTCTTGGGTTGCTGTGTTGAGGGTTTGATAGGTGGAGTCTTGGGTTGTTGTGTTGGGGGTTTGGTAGGTGGAGTCTTGAGTTGTTGTGTCTGGATTGGTGACTGGTCCTATGGAACAAACAACATATAATTAACGTGTGTGTGGTGTGTGTGTGTGTGTGTATATGTGTGTGTGTGTGTGTGTGTGTGTGTGTGTGTGTGTGTGTGTGTGTGTGTGTGTGTGTGTGTGTGTGTGTGTGTGTGTGTGTGTGTGTGTGTGTGTGTGTGTGCGTACTGTACACATGCAGTGCTGCAGTTGTGGTGTGCTGTAGTGGTGCAGTGGTGTAGTGGTGCAATGGTGTACTGCTGCAGTGGTGCAGTGGTGTAGTGGTGCACTGGTGTAGTGCTGCAGTGGTGCAGTGGTGTAGTGGTGTAGTGCTGTAGTGCTGCAGAGGTGTAGTGGTGCAATGGTGTACTGCTGCAGTGGTGCAGTGGTGTAGTGCTGCAGTGGTGTAGTGCTGCAGTGGTGTAGTGCTGCAGTGGTGTTGTACAGTAGTGTGTGTGTGTGTGTGTGTGTGTGTGTGTGTGTGTGTGTGTGTGTGTGTGTGTGTGTGTGTGCGTACTGTGCACATGCAGTGCTGCAGTGGTGTAGTGCTGCAGTGGTGTAGTGCTGCAGGGGTGCAGTGGTGCAGTGCTGCAGTGGTGTTGCACAGTAGTGGTGCAGTACTGCAGTGCTGCAGTGGTGCAGTGGTGTAGTGCTGCAGTGGTGCGGTGGTGTAGTGGTGTAGTGCAGTAGTGCTGAGGTGGTGCAGGGGTGCAGTAGGTATGCTCGGCCCGCCCGGTGAAGGAAAGGCACCCTGTGGGAAAAAGTCTATGAGAAACAGTGACATGTACTCTGAATTACCTAAAATTATAAGTCTTTCACAGTCAGGCAAATCCAAGCTGTACTGTGCTGGCCTGGATATTTTCTTCTCACTAACATTTCTAGAATGAGTATCTAGGTCAACTCATCTAGGCTTTTTCTTGGCTCAGTGTCAGCTTAGTTCTGTGGTGTGTAAACCACCACTGTGTTCTTGTGTTCTGAGTTCCTACAGTACCTCTCTTCCCACTACAGAGCCAAGCTGGACTAGGCTGGCCTGGTAATTCATTCAACTGAAGCCTGGAACTGAACTGACATTGAAAATGTGAAAATAATCAATCAGATCCAGCAGTGTAAAAAGTCTATGTTCTGAGAAATGTTCTTGTTTCTTACAACCTTATGCTTATCACATTAGCCTACTCTAGCTCAACAGTCCCGTGGACTGGACACTGATCCCGAAGAAGTTTCAAGCTACAGTACATGGCTAGTTTATTCCTGAATGATTTAAAGTTCATATTTTATTTAATAGCATGTTGTTGAAATGTTGAACACTTCTGAGATCTCTTACTGATACGGCGAATAGCTCCATTACACTACTTTGATACGTATCAGTGGGATTAAGATATCAGTATACTCCACTACACTACTATGATACACATTAATGGGGATTAAGATATCAGTATACTCCAATAAACTACTTTGACACATGTCAATGGGGATTAAGAAGTCAGTATACTCCACTACACTACTTTGATAAGTATCAGTGGGGATTTAAAAGTCAGTATACTCCACTAGACTACTTTCATACATGTAAATGGGGATCAAGAAGTCGTTATACTCCACTACACTACTTTGATATGTATCAATGGGGATTAAGAAATTGGCATACTCCATTACACTACTTTGATACACATTAATGGGGATTAAGATATCAGTATACTCCATTACACTACTTTGATACACATTAATGGGGATTAAGATATCAGTATACTCCACTACACTACTTTGATACACATTAATGGGGATTAAGATATCAGTATACTCCACTACACTACTTTGATACACATTAATGGGGATTAAGATATCAGTATACTCCACTACACTACTTTGATACACATTAATGGGGATTAAGATATCAGTATACTCCACTACACTACTTTGATACACATTAATGGGGATTAAGATATCAGTATACTCCACTACACTACTTTGATACACATTAATGGGGATTAAGATATCAGTATACTCCACTACACTACTTTGATACACATTAATGGGGATTAAGATATCAGTATACTCCACTACACTACTTTGATACACATTAATGGGGATTAAGATATCAGTATACTCCACTACACTACTTTGATACACATTAATGGGGATTAAGATATCAGTATACTCCACTACACTACTTGATACACATTAATGGGGATTAAGATATCAGTATACTCACTACACTACTTTGATACACATTAATGGGGATTAAGATATCAGTATACTCCACTACACTACTTTGATACACATTAATGGGGATTAAGATATCAGTATACTCCACTACACTACTTTGATACACATTAATGGGGATTAAGATATCAGTATACTCCACTACACTACTTTGATACACATTAATAGGGATTAAGATATCAGTATACTCCACTACACTACTTTGATACACATTAATGGGGATTAAGATATCAGTATACTCCACTACACTACTTTGATACACATTAATGGGGATTAAGATATCAGTATACTCCACTACACTACTTTGATACACATTAATGGGGATTAAGATATCAGTATACTCCACTACACTACTTTGACACATATCAATTGGGATTAATGAAGAAGTCATTATACTCCACAACACTACAGTGTTACGAATAAATGGGGATTAGAAAATCAGTATACTCCAGTACACTACTTTGATATGTATCATTGGGGATTAACAAATCGTCATTCTCCATTACACTACCTTGATACGGAATAAATGTGTATTAGGAAATCAGTATACAACACTACTTTGATATGTATCAGTGGGGATTAAGAAGTCAGTATAGACAAAAAAACGTATGTGTACTACACCATGCATGCACGCACATACATTTAGTACATACACACATAAATACATACATACATAGATACAAACATATCTACGTATGAGGGTTACTCACTTGATGATTTCCTGTTTCTCCTCCATTTGTAGATCAGTAGCAGGATGAGTCCCACCACCAACACAGGACTCACACACACCATGATGACCACTAGTGTACCTGGAACTACAAATACAAGATAATCACATTCCTCTCAGACCCTTCTCCTTCCTAAACTACTGTAATAGTTTCCTAACCACCTAGTCCTCCTACTGTATCAGTAGGACACTAAAGAACATCAGATCACCTAGAACACACAGACCAACACCAGAGAACATCAGAACACCTAGAACACCCAGACCAACACCAGAGAACATCACATCACCTAGAACACCCAGAGACAGTACACAGGCATAATGTTACAGTGATGCTACATTTAGCTAGTCTCTACTGTACTGTACTTCTGTGTTTCTTCCATTTCAGAGGGAGGGAGGAAGGAAGACAACATTAGACAGAGAAACAGGTGGGTGTTGAGAAGAGCAGAAATAGAGAGGAATTGTTAGTGATGAGATATCAATAGTCACAGTCAGATTATTCAGTATTTTATAAAGTATCAGGCAAAGTCAATGTGGTTCTTTTTATGGTTCTATTACAGTGTGATTCTTGGTAGTTGTAGTCCATGTTACAGTATGGTGCTTGGTAGTTGTTGTCCATATTACAGTATGGTGCTTGGTAGTTGTAGTTTATCTCATGTTGTGCTGAGGGTTCATTATGTTACCTTGGTAATGTTCACCATGTGTGTTATGTGTGCTCTAGAGAGATAGTGTGTGACTAATGTGTGTGAGTTTGAGAGTGTGTGTGTGCATGCGCCTGCATACTTGTTTATGTTTGTATGGTTCCGAGACTGAAAGTACTACCCTCTCTGTGTGTTTCAGAGGAAGTGGTGTGAACCTTGACCTTGAGGCCCTGACGTTCTTATTGTCATAAACACACAATGACTATAACTACTAGTCTCTAAATACTGCACCTCTCTGAGTACAGTTGCAATACTAAAGATAATGACTATAACTACTAGTCGCTCAATACAGCACCTCTCTGAGTACAGTTACAATACTAAAGATAATGACTATAACTACTAGTCTCTCAATACAGAACCTCTCTGAGTACAGTTGCAATACTAAAGATAATGACTATAACTACTAGTCTCTCAATACAGAACCTCTCTGAGTACAGTTACAATACTAAAGATAATGACTATAACTACTAGTCTCTCAATACAGGAGAGGAAGAGATATGAGAAGGGGGTGAGGAGGAGATGTGAGAGGGGGGAGAGTACAACGGTGGAGAAGGGGAAGATGTGAAGTAATGAAGGTAATATACCTGCAGAGTTTAAGGGGTCAGTTTCCATGGTGATGTTTATTGATGGGTGTGTCGTGGAGAGGAGAGGTCTGGAGGTGATGGAGCCAGGGTTGGGAGGAACAGGAGCTGAGAGAGAGAGAGAGAGAGAGAGAGAGAGAGAGAGAGAGAGAGAGAGGATGCGAGAATGCGGTAATGCGAGAATGCGCCTTCGTACTTGTTCATGTGTGTGTGGTTTGGGGTGTGTGTATCCGAGGCTGAAAGCGGTACCCTCTCTGTGTGTTTCAGAGGACCTTGAGGCCCTTGACCTTGAGGCCCTGATGTTCTTATTGTCATAAACACACAATGATTATAACTACTAGTCTCTCAATACAGAACCTCTCTGAGTACAGTTACAATACTACAGATAATGACTGTAACTACTATTCTCTCAATACAGGAGAGGAAGAGATATGAGAAGGGGGAGAGTACAGCGGTGGAGAAAGGGAAAATGTGAAGTAATGAGGGTGATATACCTGCAGATTTGTACCTTGTCAGCTCAGGGATTCAAACTTGCCACCTTTCGGTTACTAGTCCAAAGCTCTAACCACTAGGCTACCCTGCCGCCCCATATAATCCTGTGTACACACTGATACACACTGATAGAACGTCTTAGACACCAACCTCTGTCCACAGTGATCCTGACTTCAGTCTTGTTATACCACCACCATGTGTTTATTTCACACCAGTAGGTCCCTGAATCCTCTAGGGTCAGGTTAGTGATGGTCACAGTGAAGACTCTTCTCTCTGTGTCGTCATACAGAGAGAATCTCCCTTTATGAGTCCACGCTGGGTGCTGATGCATTTTGGTTTGGATTACGTCAACCTGGTAGGCCCAGATCCCTTTAGAGAGGTACTTCTGGTATGTCTCAAACCCCCGGTCATAAGGACACTGAATGCTGGAATTTCCTCCTTCT
The DNA here is from genome assembly GCF_901001165.1 of Salmo trutta. NCBI lineage: Eukaryota > Metazoa > Chordata > Actinopteri > Salmoniformes > Salmonidae > Salmo > Salmo trutta. Next base: position 81,860,498 of record NC_042970.1, on the reverse strand, counting down.
TTCCATCTCTTTGTGATCACTCTTGACATCACACAGCTCACAGCTATGAAACAACCAAGGAAACACGCTCACATCATCTCTATAATAACAGTTGCAATAGTCACCATGTTTAACAGACAGTCAGGTAAGGGAGATAGTTGAGTGACAGGTAGAGAATGTTTAACAATCTGGGACTGAGTGATACAGTACATTTCTGTGTTCAGGACTACAGCAATACAGTAAAACAGTGTTGAAGGGTAAAGAAAAGTACAGTATTGATCACTGTAGCATAAGAATTGAGTGATGTGTTCAGTGAGTAACACAGTTCAATATGGGGTGTGTATTAATGTATTGAGGTCTAATTGTAACAGTTCAATATGGGGTGTGTATTAATGTATTGAGGTCTAAAATTAACAGTTCAATATGGGGTCTGAATTAATGTATTGAGGTCTAATAGTAACAGTTCAATATAGGGTGTGTATTAATGTATTGAGGTCTAAAATTAACAGTTCAATATGGGGTCTGTATTAATGTATTGAGGTCTAATAGTAACCGTTCAATATGGGGTGTGTATTAATGTAATATATTCTAATAGTAACAGTTCAATATGGGGTGTGTATTAATGTATTGAGGTCTGATAGTAACAGTTCAATATGGGGTGTGTATTAATGTATTGAGGTCTAATAGTAACAGTTCAATATGGGGTGTGTATTAATGTATTGAGGTCCGATAGAAACAGTTCAATATGGGGTGTGTATTAATGTAATATATTCTAATAGTAACAGTTCAATATGGGGTGTGTATTAATGTATTGAGGTCTGATAGAAACAGTTCACTATGGGGTGTGTATTAATGTATTGAGGTCTGATAGTAACAGTTCAATATGGGGTGTGTATTAATGTATTGAGGTCTAATAGTAACAGTTCAATATGGGGTGTGTATTAATGTAATATATTCTAATAGTAACAGTTCAATATGGGGTGTGTATTAATGTATTAAGGTCTGATAGTTACAGTTCAATATGGGGTGTGTATTAATGTATTGAGGTCTAATAGTAACAGTTCAATATGGGGTGTGTATTAATGTAATATATTCTAATAGTAACAGTTCAATATGGGGTGTGTATTAATGTATTGAGGTCTGATAGTAACAGTTCAATATGGGGTGTGTATTAATGTATTGAGGTCTAATAGTAACAGTTCAATATGGGGTGTGTATTAATGTAATATATTCTAATAGTAACAGTTCAATATGGGGTGTGTATTAATGTATTGAGGTCTGATAGTTACAGTTCAATATGGGGTGTGTATTAATGTATTGAGGTCTGATCGTTACAGTTCAATATGGGGTGTGTATTAATGTATTGAGGTCTGATCGTTACAGTTCAATATGGGGTGTGTATTAATGTAATATATTCTAATAGTAACAGTTCAATATGGGGTGTGTATTAATGTATTGAGGTCTGATAGTAACAGTTAAATATGGGGTGTGTATTAATGTAATATATTCTAATAGTAACAGTTCAATATGGGGTGTGTATTAATGTATTGAGGTCTGATAGTTACAGTTCAATATGGGGTGTGTATTAATGTATTGAGGTCTGATAGTAACAGTTCAATATGGGGTGTGTATTAATGTAATATATTCTGATAGTAACAGTTCAATATGGGGTGTGTATTAATGTAATATATTGTAATAGTAACAGTTCAATATGGGGTGTGTATTAATTTATTGAGGTCAAAGAGTAACAGTTCAATATGGGGTCTGTATTAATGTATTGAGGTCTGATAGTAACAGTTCAATATGGGGTGTGTATTAATGTATTGAGGTCTGATAGTAACAGTTCAATATGGGGTGTGTATTAATGTATTGAGGTCTAATAGTAACAGTTCAATATGGGGTGTGTATTAATGTAATATATTCTAATAGTAACAGTACAATATGGGGTGTGTATTAATGTATTGAGGTCTGATAGTTACAGTTCAATATGGGGTGTGTATTAATGTAATATATTCTAATAGTAACAGTTCAATATGGGGTGTGTATTAATGTATTGAGGTATAATAGTAACAGTTCAATATGGGGTGTGTATTAATGTAATATATTCTAATAGTAACAGTACAATATGGGGTGTGTATTAATGTATTGAGGTCTGATAGTTACAGTTCAATATGGGGTGTGTATTTATTTATTGAGGTCTGATAGTAACAGTTCAATATGGGGTGTGTATTAATGTATTGAGGTCTGATAGTAACAGTTCAATATGGGGTGTGTATTAATGTAATATATTCCAATAGTTACAGTTCAATATGGGGTGTGTATTAATGTAATATATTGTAATAGTAACAGTTCAATATGGGGTGTGTATTAATGTATTGAGGTCTAATAGTAAGAGTTCAATAATGGGTGTGTATTAATGTAATATAGTCTAATAGTATCAGTTCAATATGGGGTGTGTATTAATGTATTGAGGTCTGATAGTAACAGTTAAATATGGGGTGTGTATTAATGTAATATATTCTAATAGTAACAGTTCAATATGGGGTGTGTATTAATGTTTTGAGGTCTAATAGTATCAGTTCAATATGGGGTGTGTATTAATGTATTGAGGTCTAAGAGTAACAGTTCAATATGGGGTCTGTATTAATGTATTGAGGTCTAATAGTAACAGTTCAATATGGGGTGTGTATTAATGTATTGAGGTCTGATAGTAACAGTTCAATATGGGGTGTGTATTAATGTATTGAGGTCTAATAGTAACAGTTCAATATGGGGTCTGTATTAATGTATTGAGGTCTAATAGTAACAGTTCAATATCGGGTGTGTATTAATGTATTGAGGTCTGATAGTAACAGTTCGATATGGGTTGTGTATTAATGTAATATATTCTAATAGTAACAGTTCAATATGGGGTGTGTATTAATGTATTGAGGTCTGATAGTAACAGTTCAATATGGGGTGTGTGTTAATGTATTGAGGTCTGATAGTTACAGTTCAATATGGGGTGTGTATTAATGTAAAATATTCTAATAGTATCAGTTCAATATGGGGTGTGTATTAATGTATTGAGGTCTGATAGTAACAGTTCAATATGGGGTGTATGTTAATGTAATATATTCTAATAGTAACAGTTCAATATGGGGTGTGTATTAATGTATTGAGGTCTAGGAGTAACAGTTCAATATGGGGTCTGTATTAATGTATTGAGGTCTAATAGTAACAGTTCAATATGGGCTGTGTATTAATGTATTGAGGTCTGATAGTAACCGTTCAATATGGGATGTGTATTATTGTAATATATTCTAATAGTAACAGTTCAATATGGGGTGTGTATTAATGTATTGAGGTCTGATAGTAACAGTTCAATATGGGGTGTGTATTAATGGATTGAGGTCTGATAGTAACAGTTCAATATGGGGTGTGTATTAATGTATTGAGGTCTGATAGTAACAGTTCAATATGGGGTGTGTATTAATGTAATATATTCTAATAGTAACAGTTCAATATGGGGTGTGTATTAATGTATTGAGGTCTGATAGTAACAGTTCAATATGGGGTGTGTATTAATGTAATATATTCTAATAGTAACAGTTCAATATGGGGTGTGTATTAATGTATTGAGGTCTGATAGTTACAGTTCAATATGGGGTGTGTATTAATGTAATATATTCTAATAGTAACAGTTCAATATGGGGTGTGTATTAATGTATTGAGGTCTAATAGTAACAGTTCAATATGGGGTGTGTATTAATGTAATATATTCTAATAGTACTCACCACAGAGGAGGCTGATGTTGACAGCCATGAGATTCCTCATTCTGCTCTCTGGCTTCCCTCCTATGTTGTAAAAATTATACTGTTCTCCACTCACTCCAGTCCTCTACCAGTCACTACCAGTATAGTCCCAGATACTCAGACTCTCTACCAGTCACTACCAGTCTAGTCCCAGATCCTCAGACTCTCTACCAGTCACTACCAGTATAGTCCCAGATACTCAGACTCTCTACCAGTCACTACCAGTCTAGTCCCAGATACTCAGACTCTCTACCAGTCTAGTCCCAGATACTCAGACTCTCTCCCAGTCACTACCAGTCTAGTCCCAGATACTCAGACTCTCTACCAGTCACTACCAGTATAGTCCCAGATACTCAGACTCTCTACCAGTCAATACCAGTATAGTCCCAGATACTCAGACTCTCTACCAGTCAATACCATTCTAGTCCCAGATACTCAGACTCTCTACCAGTCACTACCAGTCTAGTCCCAGATACTCAGACTCTCTACCAGTCAATACCATTCTAGTCCCAGATACTCAGACTCTCTACCAGTCACTACCAGTATAGTCCCAGATACTCAGACTCTCTACCAGTCAATACCAGTATAGTCCCAGATACTCAGACTCTCTACCAGTCAATACCATTCTAGTCCCAGATACTCAGACTCTCTACCAGTCACTACCAGTCTAGTCCCAGATTCTCAGACTCTCTCCCAGTCACTACCAGTCTAGTCCCAGATACTCAGACTCTCTACCAGTCAATACCAGTCTAGTCCCAGATTCTCAGACTCTCTCCCAGTCACTACCAGTCTAGTCCCAGATACTCAGACTCTCTACCAGTCACTACCAGTCTAGTCCCAGATACTCAGACTCTCTACCAGTCACTACCAGTCTAGTCCCAGATACTCAGACTCTCTACCAGTCTAGTCCCAGATACTCTCACTCTCTACCAGTCACTACCAGTCTAGTCCCAGATACTCAGACTCTCTACCAGTCACTACCAGTCTAGTCCCAGATACTCAGACTCTCTACCAGTCACTACCAGTCTAGTCCCAGATACTCAGACTCTCTACCAGTCACTACTAGTAGCTATGAACACAACTCTAACCATGTTTAAGCGTTCGGGTAGCTGTTATGTCCACTCTCTCTCTCTCTCTCTCTCTCTCTCGCTCTCGCTCTCTCTGCATGTCAGGGAGATAGTGATAGTGATGGTAGTTGTGAGGAGGTAGGTATTAGCCTGCACATCCGGGGGATTTCTATGAAGTGACATTATTCTCTCCAGGTCTATATGTGCTGCAGAGTGAAACTGGTTCAATCAGGCCGGAGTTTAGACTTCTAAACCACCAGACAACTCAGCTTCCTGTAGGTGACTAAGTCTTAAAACTGTCAACTTCTCTGTTCTAAAGTTACCATGTTTGTTTCAGCAGAGGAGGAACACATTGTTGAGATGTGCCAACCGATCTGATAGAACGAATGACCAGCCGGCTTGGGGAGCAACCCTAGATTTGTGCCGGGACTATTATCTTGTGGAAGAAAGAAATAGTATGAATAAATTCATCAAAATAAAGTTTTTAATGAAAATACGTAAATCATTATTTGAATATTTTGGTAATCCACTGTGTGAAGTGATAATGCCCTCGAAACCTAACAACACCCGTGCCAATATAACCCCAAAAATATACTGTGCTATATCTATTTCTATTTTCAAATGTAGGAACTGGGTTCTACAGTTTGACCCCACTGCTGTCTTTGTCTCCACACTCACCCCGCCCATCCATCTAGATGTGTGAAGGTTAGTGAAAAGCTAATGATCCATCATGTATGACATTCCTGGGAGTGTGTAAACTTAATTTTTTATTACCATAGCATTTTTGTATGTTCTCTAAAGTTATGTACTTGGAAATGTATAAATTGACCAATTCGGCACATTTGGGCAAACTCCTGGCAGACTTGATGCAAAATATTGTGTAGTGAGGTAACTCTTCACTGGATCAGTCTGAAACTTTGCAAACACAGTGCTGCCCTCTTGTGGACAAAAAAAAACGAATTACACATAGGATCCTATATTAATGTCTGTCCTTTCTCTTGCATTTCAAAGATAATGGAATTAAAACAAATGTTTTTTTCTTGTATTATCTTTTACCAGCTCTAATGTGTTATGTTCTCCTACATTAATTTAACCTGTTGGGGCTAGGGGGCAGTATTTGCACGGCCGGATAAAAAACGTACCCGATTTAATCTGGTTACTACTCCTGCCCAGTAACTAGAATATGCATATAATTATTGGCTTTGGATAGAAAACACCCTAAAGTTTCTAAAACTGTTTGAATGGTGTCTGTGAGTATAACATAACTCATTTGGCAGGCCAAAACCTGAGAAGATTCCTTACAGGAAGTGGCCTGTCTGACCATTTCTTGCCCTCCTTGATCATCTCTAACAAAAACAGGGGATCTCTGGCATGACGTGACACTTCCTACGGCTCCCATAGGCTCTCAGAACCCGGGAAAAAGCTGAATGACGTAATTCAAGGCCCAGGCTGAAACACACTAGCGCGTTTGGCAAGTGCTCTATCAGAGGGCCATCAGACTGAGGCTCGTGCATGAGGGGATAGCATGCTTTTACTTTCACTCTCTTTGTAATAAAAAACGATTTCCCGGTCGGAATATTATTGCTTTTTTACGAGAAAAATGGCATAAAAATTGATTTTAAACAGCGGTTGACATGCTTCGAAGTACGGTAATGGAATATTTAGACATTTTTTGTCACGTAATGCGTCGTGCTCGTAACCCTTATTTACCCTTTCGGATAGTGTCTTGAACGCACGAACAAAACAATGGATTATTTGGGACCAAACCAACATTTATTATTGAAGTAGAAGTCCTGGGAGTGCATTCTGACGAAGACAGCAAAGGTAATAACATTTTTCTTATAGTAAATCTGACTTTGGTGAGTGCTAAACTTGCTGGGTGTCTAAATAGCTAGCCCTGTGATGCCGGGCTATCTACTTAGAATATTGCAAAATGTGCTTTCACCGAAAAGCTATTTTAAAATCTGACATATCGAGTGCATAGAGGAGTTCTGTATCTATAATTCTTAAAATAATTGTTATGTTTTTTGTGAACGTTTATCGTGAGTAATTTAGTAAATTCACCGGAAGTGTTCGGTGGGAATGCTAGTCACATGCTAGTCACCTGCTAATGTAAAAAGCTGGTTTTGATATAAATATGAACTTGATTGAACAGACATGCATGTATTGTATAACATAATGTCCTAAGATTGTCATCTGATGAAGATCATCAAAGGTTAGTGCTGCATTTAGCTGTGGTTTGGGTTTATGTGACATTATATGCTAGCTTGAAAAATGGGTGTCTGATTATTTATGGCTGGGTACTCTGCTGACATAATCTAATGTTTTGCTTTCGTTGTAAAGCCTTTTTGAAATCGGACAGTGTGGTTAGATTAACGAGAGTCTTGTCTTTAAAATGGTGTAAAATAGTCATATGTTTGAGAAATTGAAGTAATAGCATTTCTAAGGTATTTGAATAACGCGCCACGGGATTCAACTGGCTGTTGAGAGGTTAACACTTCCACAAACTTCAAAGTGTTTCCTTTCAAATGATATCAAGAATATGCATATCCATGCTTCAGGTCCTGAGCTAAAGGCAGTTAGATTTGGGTATATCAAATTTGGCAAAAATTGAAAAAAAGGATCTATTTGTCTCTAGTGAAACAGTGTAGACCTGATCTAGGACCAGTCTCTAGTATAACAGTGTAGACCTGATCTAAAACCAGTCTTTAGTGTAACAATGTAGACCTGATCTAGGACCAGTCTCTAGTGTAACAGTGTAGACCTGATCTAAGACCAGTCTCTAGTGAAATGCTGTAGACCTGATCTAGGACCAGTCTCTAGGACCAGTCTCTATTTTAACAGTGTACCGTAAACCTAACTGAGAGGAGATGTAGTATAGCGATACAGACAGTCATCATGATCCTCACCCTGTACCGTCTCTCCCTGTACTGTCTCCATCAATCCTGTCACAGTACCTTCACTACACCCTACACTACTCCTGTCACAGTACCTTCACTACACCCTACACTACTCCTGTTACAGTACCTTCACTACACCCTACACTACTCCTGTTACAGTACCTTCACTACACCCTACACTACTCCTGTTACATTACCTTCACTACACCCTACACTACTCCTGTTACAGAACCTTCACTACACCCTACACTACTCCTGTTACATTACCTTCTCTGCTCTCTACACTACTCCTGTTACAGTACCTTCTCTGCCTCAAACCCTATTACGGGGGCTGAGTCACTGGCTTACTGGTGCTCTTCCATGCTGTCCCTAAGAGGGGTGCGTCAAATGAGTGCGTTAAGTCACTGACGTGATCTTCCTGTCCGGGTTGGCGCCCCCCTCGGGTTCCTGCCGTTGGGGAGATCTTCGTGGGCTATATTCGGCCTTGTCTCAGGGTAGTAAGTTGGTGGTTTGAAGATACCCCTCCAGTACTGTGGGGGCTGTGCTTTGGCAAAGTGAGTGGGTTTATATCCTGCCTGGTTGGCCCTGTCCGGGGGTATTGATGGGGCCACAGTGTCCCGACCCCTCCTGTCTCAGCCTCCAGAAATGATGCTGCAATAGTTATGTGTCTGGGGGCTAAGGTCGGACCCTAAAGGCGGAGTTTGTTGACTCCACCCCTTTATCGAGAATCACTGTCAGTTTTGAGCAGGGCGTTCGGCGTTCGCCTCCGGGCTCCTAAATTATCCATCAAGTGAAACCTCCGCTCACCCGGCCAAGACATGCAAACTCACTGTCAGTGAGAGAACAGGAGATAGAGAGAGAGAGAAAGAGACCGGCAGATAGAGAGAGAGGGAAAAAGAGACACAGAGACCGGCAGAGAGAGAGAGAGGGAAAAAGAGACTGACAGAGACCGGCAGAGAGAGAGAGACAAAAAAAAAATAAAAGAGAAATTTGCTAAAAATAGAGGTCAGCGCATATAGTTAAAATGTGTCTCTTGTGATTGGTTGCCAGTGAGTGTATGTATCTTGTGATTGGTTGCCAGTGACTCAAGTGTCTATGGGTATGCTGCCTGTGGAGTAGATGGGAGGAGCCTCAGAGGAGCTGTGTGGATGATTGACAGTAGAGTAGGTGGGGCTTTGACCATAGTTCACAGTAGCATAGTCACATGATGAAGTGCCCTCTTTAGTAATGGCAGCGGTGGCCTCATTGGAGCAGCTGCCATCTTTAGTGATGGTGGCAGTTGCTTCGTTGGGGCCACTGGGGTTCTTGTGGAAGTTGACGCAGGCGTAGTGGAGAGACTCAGAGTGGCTTGTGGGTAAGTTGGCGGTGGCGTAGATGGTGGAGGTCGCCTCGCCTGAGTCTGACCTTAGGGGGCTCTCCTTTATCTCTTCATAGTCACCGTCACCATGACAACCCTGGAGAGGAGGGAGGAGAGAAAAGGGGAGAGGAGATAATAGTATGTGATAAGAGAATGATCTAATAAAGGTAAATGAATTAATAAACCATGATGAATTATTAGTCATACAACAGGGTTAATGAATAATCAATGTAATGATCAATGTAGGGATCGATTAGTCTGATTAGTTCCGGAAAGTCCAGGAACCACTGGAGAGGGAAAGAAATGTGTGTATGCAATTAGTATAGAGAGATAGACAGATGGTCAAGGGAGTAAAACCTCAGAGAGTTCCTAACCTTGAAGGAAAGGAACAGGCTGAGCCAGAAGGTGATAAACAGTGTGAGAAGTTTATGGGGGTTGCAGGTCACCAACGGATTGTGTGTAAATGCATGTGCGTAAGTAAGCAAGAACTATATAATGACTGTTTTGTTATCCTGACGGCAGAACGTTCTCATGAACTCAAACAACCTGTCAATCAGACAAGAGAAAATATATTTTATATTCCTCTTCGTTTAGTGTTTTGTAATACTAATGTACTTAAGGTCAGGATTACTACACCAGTGGCATCCTCAAATTACACACACACACACACACACACACACACACACACACACACACACACACACACACACACACACACACACACACACACACACACACACACACCATAGTGTTTCCTTATCTGTAGTAGCAGCCTTTATAAGAAGACTAACTGAATGTTATTACATTGTTATAGAGAGTTATAACAAGCTTATTACCTGTCATGAAGGAGAGGAGGATGATTATCAGCAGGAACCTCATCTTGTTGTGTTCTCTCCAGGTTGGTCCAGGTGTCTATAGGTCCTGATATAATGCTGTGTTCTCTCCAGGTTGGTCCAGGTGTCTATAGGTCCTGATATAATGTTGTGTTCTCTCCAGGTTGGTCCAGGTGTCTATAGGTCCTGATATAATGTTGTGTTCTCTCCAGGTTGGTCCAGGTGTCTATAGGTACTGATATAATGCTGTGTTCTCTCCAGGTTGGTCCAGGTGTCTATAGGTCCTGATATAATGTTGTGTTCTCTCCAGGTTGGTCCAGGTGTCTATAGGTCCTGATATAATGTTGTGTTCTCTCCAGGTTGGTCCAGGTGTCTATAGGTCCTGATATAATGTTGTGTTCTCTCCAGGTTGGTCCAGGTGTCTATAGGTCCTGATATAATGTTGTGTTCTCTCCAGGTTGGTCCAGGTGTCTATAGGTCCTGATATAATGCTGTGTTCTCTCCAGGTTGGTCCAGGTGTCTATAGGTCCTGATATAATGTTGTGTTCTCTCCAGGTTGGTCCAGGTGTCTATAGGTCCTGATATAATGTTGTGTTCTCTCCAGGTTGGTCCAGGTGTCTATAGGTCCTGATATAATGCTGTGTTCTCTCCAGGTTGGTCCAGGTGTCTATAGGTCCTGATATAATGTTGTGTTCTCTCCAGGTTGGTCCAGGTGTCTATAGGTCCTGATATAATGCTGTGTTCTCTCCAGGTTGGTCCAGGTGTCTATAGGTCCTGATATAATGCTGTGTTCTCTCCAGGTTGGTCCAGGTGTCTATAGGTCCTGATATAATGTTGTGTTCTCTCCAGGTTGGTCCAGGTGTCTATAGGTCCTGATATAATGCTGTGTTCTCTCCAGGTTGGTCCAGGTGTCTATAGGTACTGATATAATGTTGTGTTCTCTCCAGGTTGGTCCAGGTGTCTATAGGTCCTGATATAATGCTGTGTTCTCTCCAGGTTGGTCCAGGTGTCTATAGGTCCTGATATAATGCTGTGTTCTCTCCAGGTTGGTCCAGGCGTCTATAGGTCCTGATATAATGCTGTGTTCTCTCCAGGTTGGTCCAGGCGTCTATAGGTCCTGATATAATGCTGTGTTCTCTCCAGGTTGGTCCAGGTGTCTATAGGTACTGATATAATGCTGTGTTCTCTCCAGGTTGGTCCAGGTGTCTATAGGTCCTGATATAATGTTGTGTTCTCTCCAGGTTGGTCCAGGTGTCTATAGGTCCTGATATAATGCTGTGTTCTCTCCAGGTTGGTCCAGGTGTCTATAGGTCCTGATATAATGTTGTGTTCTCTCCAGGTTGGTCCAGGTGTCTATAGGTCCTGATATAATGCTGTGTTCTCTCCAGGTTGGTCCAGGTGTCTATAGGTCCTGATATAATGCTGTGTTCTCTCCAGGTTGGTCCAGGTGTCTATAGGTCCTGATATAATGCTGTGTTCTCTCCAGGTTGGTCCAGGTGTCTATAGGTCCTGATATAATGCTGTGTTCTCTCCAGGTTGGTCCAGGTGTCTATAGGTCCTGATATAATGTTGTGTTCTCTCCAGGTTGGTCCAGGTGTCTATAGGTCCTGATATAATGCTGTGTTCTCTCCAGGTTGGTCCAGGTGTCTATAGGTCCTGATATAATGCTGTGTTCTCTCCAGGTTGGTCCAGGTGTCTATAGGTCCTGATATAATGTTGTGTCCAAGTCTACAACTCTCTCTGTTCTCTCCCTACTTATAGGAACTTAAATACAAACTTCATGTACTTCATGTACTCTCTCTCTCACTCACTCTTTGCACCCATAGAACTAAGTACTTCCCTATTTCTACATCTCTCTCTCTCTCTCTCTCTCTGTACTAGTTCAAACCCTCCTGCCACATGTTATTTCTGACAGCCCGTCCCTCTTCATCCTTAACCAATCACATCTTTGTTCCTACATCACACAGCATTGAGAGGGAGGGAGGGAGGGAGAGAGGGAGAGAGAGAGGCGCCTCTCTCATAACACATAAACACATTCAAATACTTTCTTGCAGACTGGAGGCTGTCTACAGAGGAGACAAACAGTTATTCTGCCACTGGAGGTTATGCTCCCTCCCTCTCTCGCTCTCTCCATCCATCCCTCCATCTCAGCTCTGTGTGTCTAGTGACAGTGGTACATGCTGATGAGACAGGTACTGAGTTTACTGACAGCACCAGTGGAGGCTGGTGAGGGGAGGACTACTTATAGTAATGGCTAGAATGGAACGTATCAAACACATATAAATATATTGGTGCTTTATTGATAAATACACATAGTCTCATTTCCCATCAAGTGGAGTAAAATACACTGAATAATCAAAGTTTTCTAAAAGCTACAAACGGTCTCTTTTTGTTCAAGCCAGTTTTACATTCACAGTAGAAACAATGAATGAATGAATGAATGAATGAATGAATGAATGAATGAATGAACGGACGTACCGACGGACCAACAAACTAACTAAAGAACGAATGAACAAACTGAAGAACGAATTATCAAAATAATTATACAAAAATAAGAATAAAAATAGGATATAACGAAGAAACAAAAAATAAAAGAATGAATGAATGAACTAATTAACAAATGATTGATCAAATAAATGAATTAATTAAAAACACAAATGAATGAATAAATGACATGAAAACATGAATTCATGCTGGATCTCTGGGGAAGTTGACTGTAGCATAGCGGAGACAGGCTGGATCTCTGGGGAAGTTGACAGTAGCATAGTGGAGACAGGCTGGATCTCTGGGGAAGTTGACAGTAGCATAGTGGAGACAGGCTGGATCTCTGGGGAAGTTGACAGGAGCATAGTGGAGACAGGCTGGATCTCTGGTGAAGTTGACAGTATCATAGTGGAGTCAGGCTGGATCTCTGGGGAAGTTGACAGTAGCATAGTGGAGACAGGCTGGATCTCTGGTGAAGTTGACAGGAGCATAGTGAAGACAGGCTGGATCTCTGGGGAAGTTGACAGTAGCATAGTGGAGACAAGCTGGATCTCTGGGGAAGTTGACAGTAGCATAGTGGAGACAGGCTGGATCTCTGGGGAAGTTGACAGGAGCATAGTGGAGACAGGCTGGATCTCTGGGGAAGTTGACAGTAGCATAGTGGAGACAGGCTGGATCTCTGGTGAAGTTGACAGGAGCATAGTGAAGACAGGCTGGATCTCTGGGGAAGTTGACAGTAGCATAGTGGAGACAAGCTGGATCTCTGGGGAAGTTGACAGTAGCATAGTGGAGACAGGCTGGATCTCTGGGGAAGTTGACAGGAGCATAGTGGAGACAGGCTGGATCTCTGGTGAAGTTGACAGTATCATAGTGGAGTCAGGCTGGATCTCTGGGGAAGTTGACAGTAGCATAGTGGAGACAGGCTGGATCTCTGGTGAAGTTGACAGGAGCATAGTGAAGACAGGCTGGATCTCTGGGGAAGTTGACAGTAGCATAGTAGAGACAGGCTGGATCTCTGGGGAAGTTGACAGGAGCATAGTAGAGACAGGCTGGATCTCTGGGGAAGTTGACAGGAGCATAGTGGAGACAGGCTGGATCTCTGGGGAAGGTGACAGGAGCATAGTAGAGACAGGCTGGATCTCTGGGGAAGGTGACAGGAGCATAGTGGAGACAGGCTGGATCTCTGGTGAAGTTGACAGTAGCATAGTGAAGACAGGCTGGATCTCTGGGGAAGTTGAGAGTAGCATAGTAGAGACAGGCTGGATCTCTGGGGAAGTTGACAGGAGCATAGTGGAGACAGGCTGGATCTCTGGGGAGGTTGACAGTAGCACAGTGGAGACAGGCTGGATATCTGGGGAAGTTGACAGTAGCATAGTAGAGACAGGCTGGATCTCTGGTGAAGTTGACAGGAGCATAGTGGAGACAGGCTGGATCTCTGGGGAGGTTGACAGTAGAATAGTGGAGACAGGCTGGATCTCTGGGGAAGTTGACAGTAGCATAGTAGAGACAGGCTGGATCTCTGGGGAAGTTGGCAGGAGCATAGTGGAGACAGGCTGGATCTCTGGGGAGGTTGACAGTAGCATAGTGGAGACAGGCTGGATCTCTGGGGAGGTTGACAGTATCATAGTGGAGACAGGCTGGGTCTCTGGGGAAGTTGACAGTATCATAGTGGAGACAGGCTGGATCTCTGGGGAAGTTGACAGTAGAATAGTGGAGACAGGCTGGATCTCTGGTGAAGTGTACAGTAGCATAGTGGAGACAGGCTGGATCTCTGGTGAAGTTGACAGTATCATAGTGGAGACAAGCTGGATCTCTGGGGAAGTTGACAGGAGCATAGTGGAGACAGGCTGGATCTCTGGGGAAGTTGACAGGAGCATAGTGGAGACAGGCTGGATCTCTGGTGAAGTTGACAGTAGCATAGTGGAGACAGGCTGGATCTCTGGTGAAGTTGACAGTGTCATAGTGGAATCAGGCTGGATCTCTGGGGAAGTTGACAGTAGCATAGTGGAGACAGGCTGGATCTCTGGGGAAGTTGACAGTAGCATAGTGGAGACAGGCTGGATCTCTGGTGAAGTTGACAGTATCATAGTGGAGACAGGCTGGATCTCTGGTGAAGTTGACATTATCATAGTGGAGTCAGGCTGGATCTCTGGTGAAGTTGACAGTATCATAGTGGAGACAGGCTGGATCTCTGGGGAAGTTGACAGGAGCATAGTGGAGACAGGCTGGATCTCTGGTGAAGTTGACAGGAGCATAGTGTAGACAGGCTGGATCTCTGGTGAAGTTGACATTATCATATTGGAGACAGGCTGGATCTCTGGGGAAGTTGACAGTATCATAGTGGAGACAGGCTGGATCTCTGGGGAAGTTGACAGTAGCATAGCTCACAGTGTCTGGAACCTCTGCAGACTGACCAATGTTGGAGTAGATGTCATCTGGACAAGAAATGGTTGATGTGGTGATGTCACAGGCTGTATCTATGTTCTGATTGGTTGTTGTGGAGCATATGGGTTGGAAGGCAGTCCTTTTGGAGTTAGCAGATTCTGAGGATTGTAAAGACGACATGTAATATATATGTAATCCCTGTGTGTGTGTGTGTGTGTGTGTGGTGTGTGTGTGTGTGTGTGTGTGTGTGTGTGTGTGTGTGTGTGTGTGTGTGTGTGTGTGTGTGTGTGTGTGTGTGTGTGTGTGTGTGTGTGTGTGTTTGGTTTTACCATCCTTGTGGGGACCAGACGTCCTCACAAGGATAGTAAAACATGGAAAATTCAGACAAGTGGGGACAAGTCACGGGTCCCAACAAGGAAAAAGGCTATATTAGGCTAAGGGGTTAAGTTTAGGGTTAGGGTTTGAATTAGGGTTAGGTTAAGTTTAGGATTTGGTTTATGGTTAGGGTAAGAATTAGGGTTAGTGTTACAATTAGGGTTTAGGGTTTGGCATTATGTTAAGGGTTAGGTTTAGGGTTAGATGTTAGGTTAAGGGTTAGGTTTAGATTTTAGGTTAAGGGTTAGGTTTAGGGTTAGATGTTAGGTTAAAGGTATAGGGTTAGATGTTAGGTTAAGGGTTAGGTTTAGGGTTAGATGTTAGGTTAAGGGTTAGATTCAGGGTTAGATGTTAGGTTAAAGGTTTAGGGTTAGATGTTAGGTTAAAGGTTTAGGGTTAGATGTTAGGTTAAGGGTTAGGTTTAGGGTTAGATGTTAGGTTAAAGGTTTAGGGTTAGATGTTAGGTTAAAGGTTTAGGGTTAGATGTTAGGTTAAAGGTTTAGGTTTAGATGTTAGGTTAAGGGTTAGGTTTAGGGTTAGATGTTAGGTTAAGGGTTAGGTTAAGGGTAAGATGTTAGGGAAAATAGGATTTTGAATGGGAATCAATTGTTTGGTCCCCACAAGGATAGTAAAACAACATGTGTCTCACCAGTTATTTTTGTTCTGTTCCTTTGTCTGATGAATATGAGGAGAACGAGGACCAACACACACACCACCATCCCCAGACCTGTCCCGATATACACCAGCACACCTGGAGAACACACACTAACACACTAGTAACACACACACCACCATCCCCAGACCTGTCCCGATATACACCAGCACACCTGGAGAACACACACTAACACACTAGTAACACACACACCACCATCCCCAGACCTGTCCCGATATACACCAGCACACCTGGAGAACACACACTAACACACTAGTAACACACACACCACCATCCCAGACCTGTCCCGATATACACCAGCACACCTGGAGAACACACACTAACACACTAGTAACACACACACCACCATCCCCAGACCTGTCCCGATATACACCAGCACACCTGGAGAACACACACTAACACACTAGTAACACACACACCACCATCCCCAGACCTGTCCCGATATACACCAGCACACCTGGAGAACACACACTAACACACTAGTAACACACACACCACCATCCCCAGACCTGTCCCGATATACACCAGCACACCTGGAGAACACACACTAACACACTAGTAACACACACACCACCATCCCCAGACCTGTCCCCGATATACACCAGCACACCTGGAGAACACACACTAACACACTAGTAACACACACACACCACCATCCCCAGACCTGCCCTGATATACACCAGCACACCTGGAGAACACACAGTAACACACTAGTAACACACACACCACCATCCCCAGACCTGCCCTGATATACACCAGCACCCTGGAGAACACACACTAACACACTAGTAACACACACACACACCATCCCCAGACCTGTCCCGATATACACCAGCACACCTGGAGAACACACACTAACACACTAGTAACACACACACCACCATCCCCAGACCTGTCCCGATATACACCAGCACACCTGGAGAACACACACTAACACACTAGTAACACACACACCACCATCCCCAGACCTGTCCCGATATACACCAGCACACCTGGAGAACACACACTAACACACTAGTAACACACACACCACCATCCCCAGTCCTGTCCCGATATACACCAGCACACCTGGAGAACACACAGTAACACACTAGTAACACACACACCACCATCCCCAGACCTGTCCCGATATACACCAGCACACCTGGAGAACACACACTAACACACTAGTAACACACACACCACCATCCCCAGACCTGTCCCGATATACACCAGCACACCTGGAGAACACACAGTAACACACTAGTAACACACACACACCACCATCCCCAGACCTGTCCCGATATACACCAGCACACCTGGAGAACACACACTAACACACTAGTAACACACACACCACCATCCCCAGACCTGTCCCGATATACACCAGCACACCTGGAGAACACACACTAACACACTAGTAACACACACACCACCATCCCCAGACCTGTCCCGATATACACCAGCACACCTGGAGAACACACACTAACACACTAGTAACACACACACCACCATCCCCAGACCTGTCCCGATATACACCAGCACACCTGGAGAACACACACTAACACACTAGTAACACACACACCACCATCCCCAGTCCTGTCCCGATATACACCAGCACACCTGGAGAACATACAGTAACACACTAGTAACACACACACCACCATCCCCAGACCTGTCCCGATATACACCAGCACACCTGGAGAACACACACTAACACACTAGTAACACACACACCACCATCCCCAGACCTGTCCCGATATACACCAGCACACCTGGAGAACACACACTAACACACTAGTAACACACACACCACCATCCCCAGACCTGTCCCGATATACACCAGCACACGTGGAGAACACACACTAACACACTAGTAACACACACACCACCATCCCCAGACCTGTCCCGATATACACCAGCACACCTGGAGAACACACACTAACACACTAGTAACACACACACCACCATCCCTAGACCTGTCCCGATATACACCAGCACACCTGGAGAACACACACTAACACACTAGTAACACACACACCACCATCCCCAGTCCTGTCCCGATATACACCAGCACACCTGGAGAACACACACTAACACACTAGTAACACACACACCACCATCCCCAGACCTGTCCCGATATACACCAGCACACCTGGAGAACACACACTAACACACTAGTAACACACACACCACCATCCCCAGACCTGTCCCGATATACACCAGCACACCTGGAGAACACACAGTAACACACTAGTAAAACACACACCACCATCCCCAGACCTGTCCCGATATACACCAGCACACCTGGAGAACACACAGTAACACACTAGTAACACACACACCACCATCCCCAGACCTGTCCCGATATACACCAGCACACCTGGAGAACACACACTAACACACTAGTTACACACACACCACCATCCCCAGACCTGTCCCGATATACACCAGCACACCTGGAGAACACACACTAACACACTAGTAACACACACACCACCATCCCTAGACCTGTCCCGATATACACCAGCACACCTGGAGAACACACACTAACACACTAGTAACACACACACCACCATCCCCAGTCCTGTCCCGATATACACCAGCACACCTGGAGAACACACAGTAACACACTAGTAACACACACACCACCATCCCCAGACCTGTCCCGATATACACCAGCACACCTGGAGAACACACACTAACACACTAGTAACACACACACCACCATCCCCAGACCTGTCCCGATATACACCAGCACACCTGGAGAACACACAGTAACACACTAGTAACACACACACACCACCATCCCCAGACCTGTCCCGATATACACCAGCACACCTGGAGAACACACACTAACACACTAGTAACACACACACCACCATCCCCAGACCTGTCCCGATATACACCAGCACACCTGGAGAACACACACTAACACACTAGTAACACACACACCACCATCCCCAGACCTGCCCTGATATACACCAGCACACCTGGAGAACACACAGTAACACACTAGTAACACACACACCACCATCCCCAGACCTGCCCTGATATACACCAGCACACCTGGAGAACACACAGTAACACACTAGTAACACACACACACACCATCCCCAGACCTGTCCCGATATACACCAGCACACCTGGAGAACACACACTAACACACTAGTAACACACACACCACCATCCCCAGACCTGTCCCGATATACACCAGCACACCTGGAGAACACACACTAACACACTAGTAACACACACACCACCATCCCCAGACCTGTCCCGATATACACCAGCACACCTGGAGAACACACACTAACACACTAGTAACACACACACCACCATCCCCAGTCCTGTCCCGATATACACCAGCACACCTGGAGAACACACAGTAACACACTAGTAACACACACACCACCATCCCCAGACCTGTCCCGATATACACCAGCACACCTGGAGAACACACACTAACACACTAGTAACACACACACCACCATCCCCAGACCTGTCCCGATATACACCAGCACACCTGGAGAACACACAGTAACACACTAGTAACACACACACACCACCATCCCCAGACCTGTCCCGATATACACCAGCACACCTGGAGAACACACACTAACACACTAGTAACACACACACCACCATCCCCAGACCTGTCCCGATATACACCAGCACACCTGGAGAACACACACTAACACACTAGTAACACACACACCACCATCCCCAGACCTGTCCCGATATACACCAGCACACGTGGAGAACACACACTAACACACTAGTAACACACACACCACCATCCCCAGACCTGTCCCGATATACACCAGCACACCTGGAGAACACACACTAACACACTAGTAACACACACACCACCATCCCTAGACCTGTCCCGATATACACCAGCACACCTGGAGAACACACACTAACACACTAGTAACACACACACCACCATCCCCAGTCCTGTCCCGATATACACCAGCACACCTGGAGAACACACAGTAACACACTAGTAACACACACACCACCATCCCCAGACCTGTCCCGATATACACCAGCACACCTGGAGAACACACACTAACACACTAGTAACACACACACCACCATCCCCAGACCTGTCCCGATATACACCAGCACACCTGGAGAACACACAGTAACACACTAGTAAAACACACACCACCATCCCCAGACCTGTCCCGATATACACCAGCACACCTGGAGAACACACAGTAACACACTAGTAACACACACACCACCATCCCCAGACCTGTCCCGATATACACCAGCACACCTGGAGAACACACACTAACACACTAGTTACACACACACCACCATCCCCAGACCTGTCCCGATATACACCAGCACACCTGGAGAACACACACTAACACACTAGTAACACACACACCACCATCCCTAGACCTGTCCCGATATACACCAGCACACCTGGAGAACACACACTAACACACTAGTAACACACACACCACCATCCCCAGTCCTGTCCCGATATACACCAGCACACCTGGAGAACACACAGTAACACACTAGTAACACACACACCACCATCCCCAGACCTGTCCCGATATACACCAGCACACCTGGAGAACACACACTAACACACTAGTAACACACACACCACCATCCCCAGACCTGTCCCGATATACACCAGCACACCTGGAGAACACACAGTAACACACTAGTAACACACACACACCACCATCCCCAGACCTGTCCCGATATACACCAGCACACCTGGAGAACACACACTAACACACTAGTAACACACACACCACCATCCCCAGACCTGTCCCGATATACACCAGCACACCTGGAGAACACACACTAACACACTAGTAACACACACACCACCATCCCCAGACCTGCCCTGATATACACCAGCACACCTGGAGAACACACAGTAACACACTAGTAACACACACACCACCATCCCCAGACCTGCCCTGATATACACCAGCACACCTGGAGAACACACAGTAACACACTAGTAACACACACACACACCATCCCCAGACCTGTCCCGATATACACCAGCACACCTGGAGAACACACACTAACACACTAGTAACACACACACCACCATCCCCAGACCTGTCCCGATATACACCAGCACACCTGGAGAACACACACTAACACACTAGTAACACACACACCACCATCCCCAGACCTGTCCCGATATACACCAGCACACCTGGAGAACACACACTAACACACTAGTAACACACACACACCACCATCCCCAGTCCTGTCCCGATATACACCAGCACACCTGGAGAACACACAGTAACACACTAGTAACACACACACCACCATCCCCAGACCTGTCCCGATATACACCAGCACACCTGGAGAACACACACTAACACACTAGTAACACACACACCACCATCCCCAGACCTGTCCCGATATACACCAGCACACCTGGAGAACACACAGTAACACACTAGTAACACACACACACCACCATCCCCAGACCTGTCCCGATATACACCAGCACACCTGGAGAACACACACTAACACACTAGTAACACACACACCACCATCCCCAGACCTGTCCCGATATACACCAGCACACCTGGAGAACACACACTAACACACTAGTAACACACACACCACCATCCCCAGACCTGTCCCGATATACACCAGCACACCTGGAGAACACACACTAACACACTAGTAACACACACACCACCATCCCCAGTCCTGTCCCGATATACACCAGCACACCTGGAGAACATACAGTAACACACTAGTAACACACACACCACCATCCCCAGACCTGTCCCGATATACACCAGCACACCTGGAGAACACACACTAACACACTAGTAACACACACACCACCATCCCCAGACCTGTCCCGATATACACCAGCACACCTGGAGAACACACACTAACACACTAGTAACACACACACCACCATCCCCAGACCTGTCCCGATATACACCAGCACACGTGGAGAACACACACTAACACACTAGTAACACACACACCACCATCCCCAGACCTGTCCCGATATACACCAGCACACCTGGAGAACACACACTAACACACTAGTAACACACACACCACCATCCCTAGACCTGTCCCGATATACACCAGCACACCTGGAGAACACACACTAACACACTAGTAACACACACACCACCATCCCCAGTCCTGTCCCGATATACACCAGCACACCTGGAGAACACACAGTAACACACTAGTAACACACACACCACCATCCCCAGACCTGTCCCGATATACACCAGCACACCTGGAGAACACACACTAACACACTAGTAACACACACACCACCATCCCCAGACCTGTCCCGATATACACCAGCACACCTGGAGAACACACAGTAACACACTAGTAAAACACACACCACCATCCCCAGACCTGTCCCGATATACACCAGCACACCTGGAGAACACACAGTAACACACTAGTAACACACACACCACCATCCCCAGACCTGTCCCGATATACACCAGCACACCTGGAGAACACACACTAACACACTAGTTACACACACACCACCATCCCCAGACCTGTCCCGATATACACCAGCACACCTGGAGAACACACACTAACACACTAGTAACACACACACCACCATCCCTAGACCTGTCCCGATATACACCAGCACACCTGGAGAACACACACTAACACACTAGTAACACACACACCACCATCCCCAGTCCTGTCCCGATATACACCAGCACACCTGGAGAACACACAGTAACACACTAGTAACACACACACCACCATCCCCAGACCTGTCCCGATATACACCAGCACACCTGGAGAACACACACTAACACACTAGTAACACACACACCACCATCCCCAGACCTGTCCCGATATACACCAGCACACCTGGAGAACACACAGTAACACACTAGTAACACACACACACCACCATCCCCAGACCTGTCCCGATATACACCAGCACACCTGGAGAACACACACTAACACACTAGTAACACACACACCACCATCCCCAGACCTGTCCCGATATACACCAGCACACCTGGAGAACACACACTAACACACTAGTAACACACACACCACCATCCCCAGACCTGCCCTGATATACATCAGCACACCTGGAGAACACACAGTAACACACTAGTAACACACACACCACCATCCCCAGACCTGCCCTGATATACACCAGCACACCTGGAGAACACACAGTAACACACTAGTAACACACACACACACCATCCCCAGACCTGTCCCGATATACACCAGCACACCTGGAGAACACACACTAACACACTAGTAACACACACACCACCATCCCCAGACCTGTCCCGATATACACCAGCACACCTGGAGAACACACACTAACACACTAGTAACACACACACCACCATCCCCAGACCTGTCCCGATATACACCAGCACACCTGGAGAACACACACTAACACACTAGTAACACACACACCACCATCCCCAGTCCTGTCCCGATATACACCAGCACACCTGGAGAACACACAGTAACACACTAGTAACACACACACCACCATCCCCAGACCTGTCCCGATATACACCAGCACACCTGGAGAACACACACTAACACACTAGTAACACACACACCACCATCCCCAGACCTGTCCCGATATACACCAGCACACCTGGAGAACACACAGTAACACACTAGTAACACACACACACCACCATCCCCAGACCTGTCCCGATATACACCAGCACACCTGGAGAACACACACTAACACACTAGTAACACACACACCACCATCCCCAGACCTGTCCCGATATACACCAGCACACCTGGAGAACACACACTAACACACTAGTAACACACACACCACCATCCCCAGACCTGTCCCGATATACACCAGCACACGTGGAGAACACACACTAACACACTAGTAACACACACACCACCATCCCCAGACCTGTCCCGATATACACCAGCACACCTGGAGAACACACACTAACACACTAGTAACACACACACCACCATCCCTAGACCTGTCCCGATATACACCAGCACACCTGGAGAACACACACTAACACACTAGTAACACACACACCACCATCCCCAGTCCTGTCCCGATATACACCAGCACACCTGGAGAACACACACTAACACACTAGTAACACACACACCACCATCCCCAGACCTGTCCCGATATACACCAGCACACCTGGAGAACACACACTAACACACTAGTAACACACACACCACCATCCCCAGACCTGTCCCGATATACACCAGCACACCTGGAGAACACACAGTAACACACTAGTAAAACACACACCACCATCCCCAGACCTGTCCCGATATACACCAGCACACCTGGAGAACACACAGTAACACACTAGTAACACACACACCACCATCCCCAGACCTGTCCCGATATACACCAGCACACCTGGAGAACACACACTAACACACTAGTTACACACACACCACCATCCCCAGACCTGTCCCGATATACACCAGCACACCTGGAGAACACACACTAACACACTAGTAACACACACACCACCATCCCTAGACCTGTCCCGATATACACCAGCACACCTGGAGAACACACACTAACACACTAGTAACACACACACCACCATCCCCAGTCCTGTCCCGATATACACCAGCACACCTGGAGAACACACAGTAACACACTAGTAACACACACACCACCATCCCCAGACCTGTCCCGATATACACCAGCACACCTGGAGAACACACACTAACACACTAGTAACACACACACCACCATCCCCAGACCTTCCCGATATACACCAGCACACCTGGAGAACACACAGTAACACACTAGTAACACACACACACCACCATCCCCAGACCTGTCCCGATATACACCAGCACACCTGGAGAACACACACTAACACACTAGTAACACACACACCACCATCCCCAGACCTGTCCCGATATACACCAGCACACCTGGAGAACACACACTAACACACTAGTAACACACACACCACCATCCCCAGACCTGCCCTGATATACATCAGCACACCTGGAGAACACACAGTAACACACTAGTAACACACACACCACCATCCCCAGACCTGCCCTGATATACACCAGCACACCTGGAGAACACACAGTAACACACTAGTAACACACACACACCACCATCCCCAGACCTGTCCCGATATACACCAGCACACCTGGAGAACACACACTAACACACTAGTAACACACACACCACCATCCCCAGACCTGTCCCGATATACACCAGCACACCTGGAGAACACACACTAACACACTAGTAACACACACACCACCATCCCCAGACCTGTCCCGATATACACCAGCACACCTGGAGAACACACACTAACACACTAGTAACACACACACCACCATCCCCAGTCCTGTCCCGATATACACCAGCACACCTGGAGAACACACAGTAACACACTAGTAACACACACACCACCATCCCCAGACCTGTCCCGATATACACCAGCACACCTGGAGAACACACACTAACACACTAGTAACACACACACCACCATCCCCAGACCTGTCCCGATATACACCAGCACACCTGGAGAACACACAGTAACACACTAGTAACACACACACCACCATCCCCAGACCTGTCCCGATATACACCAGCACACCTGGAGAACACACACTAACACACTAGTAACACACACACCACCATCCCCAGACCTGTCCCGATATACACCAGCACACCTGGAGAACACACACTAACACACTAGTAACACACACACCACCATCCCCAGACCTGTCCCGATATACACCAGCACACCTGGAGAACACACACTAACACACTAGTAACACACACACCACCATCCCCAGTCCTGTCCCGATATACACCAGCACACCTGGAGAACACACAGTAACACACTAGTAACACACACACCACCATCCCCAGACCTGTCCCGATATACACCAGCACACCTGGAGAACACACACTAACACACTAGTAACACACACACCACCATCCCAGACCTGTCCCGATATACACCAGCACACCTGGAGAACACACAGTAACACACTAGTAACACACACACCACCATCCCCAGACCTGTCCCGATATACACCAGCACACCTGGAGAACACACAGTAACACACTAGTAACACACACACCACCATCCCCAGACCTGTCCCGATATACACCAGCACACCTGGAGAACACACACTAACACACTAGTAACACACACACCACCATCCCTAGACCTGTCCCGATATACACCAGCACACCTGGAGAACACACACTAACACACTAGTAACACACACACCACCATCCCCAGTCCTGTCCCGATATACACCAGCACACCTGGAGAACACACAGTAACACACTAGTAACACACACACCACCATCCCCAGTCCTGTCCCGATATACACCAGCACACCTGGAGAACACACACTAACACACTAGTAACACACACACCACCATCCCCAGACCTGTCCCGATATACACCAGCACACCTGGAGAACACACAGTAACACACTAGTAACACACACACCACCATCCCCAGACCTGTCCCGATATACACCAGCACACCTGGAGAACACACAGTAACACACTAGTAACACACACACCACCATCCCCAGACCTGTCCCGATATACACCAGCACACCTGGAGAACACACACTAACACACTAGTTACACACACACCACCATCCCCAGACCTGTCCCGATATACACCAGCACACCTGGAGAACACACACTAACACACTAGTAACACACACACCACCATCCCTAGACCTGTCCCGATATACACCAGCACACCTGGAGAACACACACTAACACACTAGTAACACACACACCACCATCCCCAGTCCTGTCCCGATATACACCAGCACACCTGGAGAACACACAGTAACACACTAGTAACACACACACCACCATCCCAAGACCTGTCCCGATATACACCAGCACACCTGGAGAACACACACTAACACACTAGTAACACACACACCACCATCCCCAGACCTGTCCCGATATACACCAGCACACCTGGAGAACACACAGTAACACACTAGTAACACACACACCACCATCCCCAGACCTGTCCCGATATACACCAGCACACCTGGAGAACACACAGTAACACACTAGTAACACACACACCACCATCCCCAGACCTGTCCCGATATACACCAGCACACGTGGAGAACACACACTAACACACTAGTTACACACACACCACCATCCCCAGACCTGTCCCGATATACACCAGCACACCTGGAGAACACACACTAACACACTAGTAACACACACACACCACCATCCCCAGACCTGTCCCAATATACACCAGCACACCTGGAGAACACACACTAATACACTAGTAACACACACACCACCATCCCCAGACCTGTCCCGATATACACCAGCACACCTGGAGAACACACACTAACACACTAGTAACACACACACCACCATCCCCAGACCTGTCCCGATATACACCAGCTAACCTGGAGAACACACACTAACACACTAGTAACACACACACCACCATCCCCAGACCTGTCCCGATATACACCAGCACACCTGGAGAACACACACTAACACACTAGTAACACACACACCACCATCCCCAGACCTGTCCCGATATACACCAGCACACCTGGAGAACACACACTAACACACTAGTAACACACACACCACCATCCCCAGACCTGTCCCGATATACACCAGCACACCTGGAGAACACACACTAACACACTAGTAACACACACACCACCATCCCCAGACCTGTCCCGATATACACCAGCACACCTGGAGAACACACACTAACACACTAGTAACACACACACCACCATCCCCAGACCTGTCCCGATATACACCAGCACACCTGGAGAACACACAGTAACACACTAGTAACACACACACACCACCATCCCCAGACCTGTCCCGATATACACCAGCACACCTGGAGAACACACACTAACACACTAGTAACACACACACCACCATCCCCAGACCTGTCCCGATATACACCAGCACACCTGGAGAACACACACTAACACACTAGTAACACACACACCACCATCCCCAGACCTGTCCCGATATACACCAGCACACCTGGAGAACACACACTAACACACTAGTAACACACACACCACCATCCCCAGACCTGTCCCGATATACACCAGCACACCTGGAGAACACACAGTAACACACTAGTAACACACACACACCACCATCCCCAGACCTGTCCCGATATACCCCAGCACACCTGGAGAACACACACTAACACACTAGTAACACACACACCACCATCCCCAGACCTGTCCCGATATACACCAGCACACCTGGAGAACACACACTAACACACTAGTAACACACACACACCACCATCCCCAGACCTGTCCCGATATACACCAGCACACCTGGAGAACACACACTAACACACTAGTAACACACACACCACCATCCCCATACCGTTCCCGATATACACCAGCACACCTGGAGAACACACACTAACACACTAGTAACACACACACCACCATCCCCAGACCTGCCCTGATATACACCAGCACACCTGGAGAACACACACTAACACACTAGTAACACACACACACCACCATCCCCAGACCTGCCCTGATATACACCAGCACACCTTGAGAACACACACTAACACACTAGTAACACACTAGTAACACACACACCACCATCCCCAGACCTGTCCTGATATACACCAGCACACCTGGAGAACACACAGTAACACACTAGTAACACACACACACCACCATCCCCAGACCTGTCCCGATATACACCAGCACACCTGGAGAACACACACTAACACACTAGTAACACACACACACCACCATCCCCAGACCTGCCCTGATATACACCAGCACACCTGGAGAACACACACTAACACACTAGTAACACACACACACACACCATCCCCAGACCTGTCCTGATATACACCAGCACACCTGAAGAACACACAGTAACACACTAGTAACACACACACACACCATCCCCAGACCTGTCCCAATATACACCAGCACACCTGGAGAACACACACTAACACACTAGTAACACACACACCACCATCCCCAGACCTGTCCCGATATACACCAGCACACCTGGAGAACACACACTAACACACTAGTAACACACACACACACACACCATCCCCAGACCTGCCCTGATATACACCAGCACACCTGGAGAACACACACTAACACACTAGTAACACACACACCACCATCCCCAGACCTGCCCTGATATACACCAGCACACCTGGAGAACACACACTAACACACTAGTAACACACACACACCACCATCCCCAGACCTGTCCCGATATACACCAGCACACCTGGAGAACACACAGTAACACACTAGTAACACACACACCACCATCCCCAGACCTGTCCCGATATACACCAGCACACCTGGAGAACACACAGTAACACACTAGTTACACACACACACACCACCATCCCCAGACCTGCCCTGATGTACACCAGCACACCTGGAGAACACACACTAACACACTAGTAACACACACACACCACCATCCCCAGACCTGCCCTGATATACACCCGCACACCTGGAGAACACACACTAACACACTAGTTACACACACACCACCATCCCCAGACCTGTCCCGATATACACCAGCACACCTGGAGAACACACAGTAACACACTAGTAACACACACACACCACCATCCCCAGACCTGTCCCGATATACACCAGCACACCTGGAGAACACACAGTAACACACTAGTAACACACACACCACCATCCCCAGACCTGCCCTGATATACATCAGCACACCTGGAGAACACACAGTAACACACTAGTAACACACACACCACCATCCCCAGACCTGCCCTGATATACACCAGCACACCTGGAGAACACACAGTAACACACTAGTAACACACACACACACCATCCCCAGACCTGTCCCGATATACACCAGCACACCTGGAGAACACACACTAACACACTAGTAACACACACACCACCATCCCCAGACCTGTCCCGATATACACCAGCACACCTGGAGAACACACACTAACACACTAGTAACACACACACCACCATCCCCAGACCTGTCCCGATATACACCAGCACACCTGGAGAACACACACTAACACACTAGTAACACACACACCACCATCCCCAGTCCTGTCCCGATATACACCAGCACACCTGGAGAACACACAGTAACACACTAGTAACACACACACCACCATCCCCAGACCTGTCCCGATATACACCAGCACACCTGGAGAACACACACTAACACACTAGTAACACACACACCACCATCCCCAGACCTGTCCCGATATACACCAGCACACCTGGAGAACACACAGTAACACACTAGTAACACACACACACCACCATCCCCAGACCTGTCCCGATATACACCAGCACACCTGGAGAACACACACTAACACACTAGTAACACACACACCACCATCCCCAGACCTGTCCCGATATACACCAGCACACCTGGAGAACACACACTAACACACTAGTAACACACACACCACCATCCCCAGACCTGTCCCGATATACACCAGCACACCTGGAGAACACACACTAACACACTAGTAACACACACACCACCATCCCCAGTCCTGTCCCGATATACACCAGCACACCTGGAGAACACACAGTAACACACTAGTAACACACACACCACCATCCCCAGACCTGTCCCGATATACACCAGCACACCTGGAGAACACACACTAACACACTAGTAACACACACACCACCATCCCCAGACCTGTCCCGATATACACCAGCACACCTGGAGAACACACAGTAACACACTAGTAACACACACACCACCATCCCCAGACCTGTCCCGATATACACCAGCACACCTGGAGAACACACAGTAACACACTAGTAACACACACACCACCATCCCCAGACCTGTCCCGATATACACCAGCACACCTGGAGAACACACACTAACACACTAGTAACACACACACCACCATCCCTAGACCTGTCCCGATATACACCAGCACACCTGGAGAACACACACTAACACACTAGTAACACACACACCACCATCCCCAGTCCTGTCCCGATATACACCAGCACACCTGGAGAACACACAGTAACACACTAGTAACACACACACCACCATCCCCAGACCTGTCCCGATATACACCAGCACACCTGGAGAACACACACTAACACACTAGTAACACACACACCACCATCCCCAGACCTGTCCCGATATACACCAGCACACCTGGAGAACACACAGTAACACACTAGTAACACACACACCACCATCCCCAGACCTGTCCCGATATACACCAGCACACCTGGAGAACACACAGTAACACACTAGTAACACACACACCACCATCCCCAGACCTGTCCCGATATACACCAGCACACCTGGAGAACACACACTAACACACTAGTTACACACACACCACCATCCCCAGACCTGTCCCGATATACACCAGCACACCTGGAGAACACACACTAACACACTAGTAACACACACACCACCATCCCTAGACCTGTCCCGATATACACCAGCACACCTGGAGAACACACACTAACACACTAGTAACACACACACCACCATCCCCAGTCCTGTCCCGATATACACCAGCACACCTGGAGAACACACAGTAACACACTAGTAACACACACACCACCATCCCAAGACCTGTCCCGATATACACCAGCACACCTGGAGAACACACACTAACACACTAGTAACACACACACCACCATCCCCAGACCTGTCCCGATATACACCAGCACACCTGGAGAACACACAGTAACACACTAGTAACACACACACCACCATCCCCAGACCTGTCCCGATATACACCAGCACACCTGGAGAACACACAGTAACACACTAGTAACACACACACCACCATCCCCAGACCTGTCCCGATATACACCAGCACACGTGGAGAACACACACTAACACACTAGTTACACACACACCACCATCCCCAGACCTGTCCCGATATACACCAGCACACCTGGAGAACACACACTAACACACTAGTAACACACACACACCACCATCCCCAGACCTGTCCCAATATACACCAGCACACCTGGAGAACACACACTAATACACTAGTAACACACACACCACCATCCCCAGACCTGTCCCGATATACACCAGCACACCTGGAGAACACACACTAACACACTAGTAACACACACACCACCATCCCCAGACCTGTCCCGATATACACCAGCTAACCTGGAGAACACACACTAACACACTAGTAACACACACACCACCATCCCCAGACCTGTCCCGATATACACCAGCACACCTGGAGAACACACACTAACACACTAGTAACACACACACCACCATCCCCAGACCTGTCCCGATATACACCAGCACACCTGGAGAACACACACTAACACACTAGTAACACACACACACCACCATCCCCAGACCTGTCCCGATATACACCAGCACACCTGGAGAACACACACTAACACACTAGTAACACACACACCACATCCCCAGACCTGTCCCGATATACACCAGCACACCTGGAGAACACACACTAACACACTAGTAACACACACACCACCATCCCCAGACCTGTCCCGATATACACCAGCACACCTGGAGAACACACAGTAACACACTAGTAACACACACACACCACCATCCCCAGACCTGTCCCGATATACACCAGCACACCTGGAGAACACACACTAACACACTAGTAACACACACACCACCATCCCCAGACCTGTCCCGATATACACCAGCACACCTGGAGAACACACACCTAACACACTAGTAACACACACACCACCATCCCCAGACCTGTCCCGATATACACCAGCACACCTGGAGAACACACACTAACACACTAGTAACACACACACCACCATCCCCAGACCTGTCCCGATATACACCAGCACACCTGGAGAACACACAGTAACACACTAGTAACACACACACACCACCATCCCCAGACCTGTCCCGATATACCCCAGCACACCTGGAGAACACACACTAACACACTAGTAACACACACACCACCATCCCCAGACCTGTCCCGATATACACCAGCACACCTGGAGAACACACACTAACACACTAGTAACACACACACACCACCATCCCCAGACCTGTCCCGATATACACCAGCACACCTGGAGAACACACACTAACACACTAGTAACACACACACCACCATCCCCATACCGTTCCCGATATACACCAGCACACCTGGAGAACACACACTAACACACTAGTAACACACACACCACCATCCCCAGACCTGCCCTGATATACACCAGCACACCTGGAGAACACACACTAACACACTAGTAACACACACACACCACCATCCCCAGACCTGCCCTGATATACACCAGCACACCTTGAGAACACACACTAACACACTAGTAACACACTAGTAACACACACACCACCATCCCCAGACCTGTCCTGATATACACCAGCACACCTGGAGAACACACAGTAACACACTAGTAACACACACACACCACCATCCCCAGACCTGTCCCGATATACACCAGCACACCTGGAGAACACACACTAACACACTAGTAACACACACACACCACCATCCCCAGACCTGCCCTGATATACACCAGCACACCTGGAGAACACACACTAACACACTAGTAACACACACACACACACCATCCCCAGACCTGTCCTGATATACACCAGCACACCTGAAGAACACACAGTAACACACTAGTAACACACACACACACCATCCCCAGACCTGTCCCAATATACACCAGCACACCTGGAGAACACACACTAACACACTAGTAACACACACACCACCATCCCCAGACCTGTCCCGATATACACCAGCACACCTGGAGAACACACACTAACACACTAGTAACACACACACACACACACCATCCCCAGACCTGCCCTGATATACACCAGCACACCTGGAGAACACACACTAACACACTAGTAACACACACACCACCATCCCCAGACCTGCCCTGATATACACCAGCACACCTGGAGAACACACACTAACACACTAGTAACACACACACACCACCATCCCCAGACCTGTCCCGATATACACCAGCACACCTGGAGAACACACAGTAACACACTAGTAACACACACACCACCATCCCCAGACCTGTCCCGATATACACCAGCACACCTGGAGAACACACAGTAACACACTAGTTACACACACACACACCACCATCCCCAGACCTGCCCTGATGTACACCAGCACACCTGGAGAACACACACTAACACACTAGTAACACACACACACCACCATCCCCAGACCTGCCCTGATATACACCCGCACACCTGGAGAACACACACTAACACACTAGTTACACACACACCACCATCCCCAGACCTGTCCCGATATACACCAGCACACCTGGAGAACACACAGTAACACACTAGTAACACACACACACCACCATCCCCAGACCTGTCCCGATATACACCAGCACACCTGGAGAACACACACTAACACACTAGTAACACACACACACCACCATCCCCAGACCTGTCCCGATATACACCAGCACACGTGGAGAACACACACTAACACACTAGTAACACACACACCACCATCCCCAGACCTGTCCCGATATACACCAGCACACCTGGAGAACACACACTAACACACTAGTAACACACACACACACACAGGTTTCTTACCAGCGGCTGAATCGGTTGTCATTGCTTCTGTTGGGGTTGCTGTTGTTAATGATTTTCCGCTCACCGCTTTCTCTGAATCATGAGAGAGAGAGAGAGAGAGAGAGAGGGGAGCAGAGTGGAATTAGGCCGATACCCTCTCATGATCAAAATCCTGAAAAGAGCAGTTCAATTCTACAACCACCTAAAAGGAAGCGATTCCCAAACCTTCCATAATAAAGCCATCACCTACAGAGAGATGAACCAGGAGAGGAGTCCCCTTAGCAAGCTGGTCCTGGGGCTCTGTTCACAAACAAACCCCACAGAGCCCCAGGACAGCATCACAATTAGCAGAGGTGGGACCAAGTCATTGTTTCACAAGTCACAAGTAAGTCTCAAGTCAAGACAGACAAGTCCCAAGTCAAGTCAAAGACAAATGGAAGCATCATTATAGATGTTTGAGAGAGTTGTTGCTTAACAGTCTGATGTTTTAAAGTTGTTCAGGGCATGTAACACATACAAAAGCCCAGGCCCAGACAAAACAAAGCCCAGGCCCAGACAAAACAAAGCCCAGGCCCAGACAAAACAAGTGGACGTGTTAAAGCACTGTGCTGAACAACTGGCTGGTGTTTTAACAGACATTTTTCCAATCCTCGCTCAACCAGCAACACGTGCCAGTATTGTGGATAAACTCAATAATTATACAAATTCCTAAAGCATCTAATCCCTCTGTGCTGAATGCTTACAGCCCTGTTGCCTTGACATCCTTAGTAATGAAATGCCTTGAGAAAATTGTGAAAAGTCATATTCTCAGCGTCACCCAGAGGCTTCTCGACCCATTTCAGTTTGCCTATCAGCCTAGCAGAGGAGTTGATGATGCCATTCTTACCCTCCTTAACATGGTCTATAGACATCTGGAGGGTGCCAAATCCCATGTCAGGGTTCTGTCTGTTGACTTTTCTTCTGCCTTCAACACAATCCAGCCCTACATTCTGGCACAGAGACTCATTCGGGACTTCTCCTTAGATGGGGGGCTGGTTTTGTGGCTGTTGGACTTCCTGAGCCAACGCTCACAGCGAATGAAAATAGGTCCCCACGTGTCGGATATACGCAATACCAACACAGGCTCTCCTCAGGGATGTGTTTTGTCCCCACTCCACCACCAACACAGGCACTCCTCAGGGATGTGTTTTGTCCCCACTCCACCACCAACACAGGCTCTCCTCAGGGATGTGTTTTGTCCCCACTCCACCACCAACACAGGCTCTCCTCAGGGATGTGTTTTGTCCCCACTCCACCACCAACACAGGCTCTCCTCAGGGATTTGTTTTGTCCCCACTCCACCACCAACACAGGCTCTCCTCAGGGATTTGTTTTGTCCCCACTCCACCAACAACACAGGCTCTCCTCAGGGAGGTGTTTTGTCCCCACTCCACCACCAACACAGGCTCTCCTCAGGGATTTGTTTTGTCCCCACTCCACCAACAACACAGGCTCTCCTCAGGGAGGTGTTTTGTCCCCACTCCACCACCAACACAGGCTCTCCTCAGGGATGTGTTTTGTCCCCACTCCTGTACATCTTGTACACTAATAGTTGTACTAGTTCCCATCCTGACAGACACCTCGTTAAGTTCGCTGATGACACTGCCTTGATCAGCCTGTTGCATGATGACGAGGAACATCATGGCCCGGTCCTAGATGACTTTGTAGAGTGGTGTGAGGAATCACACTCGGTCCTCAATACCAATAATACCAAAGAGATGTGCATAGACTTCAGGAGGTGTACAACATCTACCACTGCAACATATATCAGAGGTCAGAATATAGAGATTGTAGAGGAATACAAATATCAGGGTGTCCTCTTGGACAATAAGCTTCAGTGGAGTAAATGTACAGACCTGATCTACACAAAGAGCCAACAGAGACTGTACTTTCTCAAAAAGCTGGGATCTTTTAATGTAGACTGAACTATATTGACTCTGTTTTACAAATCTTTAAGGTCAGGGCCCTCCGCAAGGTACTGGGAGTCCAACAGACAGGCCTGGATGAGATCTTTAAGGTCAGGGCCCTCCGCAAGGTACTGGGAGTCAAACAGTCACGCCTGGATGAGATCTTTAAGGTCAGGGCCCTCTGCAAGGTACTTGGAGTCAAACAGTCAGGCCTGGATGAGATCTTTAAGGTCAGGGCCCTCCGCAAGGTACTTGGAGTCAAACAGTCAGGCCTGGATGAGATCTTTAAGGTCAGGGCCCTCCGCAAGGTACTTGGAGTCAAACAGTCAGGCCTGGATGAGATCTTTAAGGTCAGGGCTCTCCATAAGGCTCACAAAATCATTTTAGACCCAAGCCACCCCCTGTACCCGGACTTTGAACGACTCCCCTCTGGGCGCAGGTATAGGGCACCCCTCAGCTGGAAAAAAAGAACCAGACAATAATTTGTGCCAGGTGTGACATCCCTCCTAAATAGCTTGGGCTAATGTTCCTATCGACTCCGTAAGGCCAGCAGGCTTTTTTTAAATGTTTTATTTCTTTATTTATTATAATTCTTATTATTTATTTTATTGGTATGTAACTGTTATGAAAGTTGTATTGTCAATTTTGTTTTGTATTTAAACGCCACTTTAAACGTGTACATGACACTGCAACAAAATTTCCCCGTGGGGACAATAAAGTCAGTCAGTAAGTCAGTCAGTAAGTAAGTCTCAAGTCAAGACAGTCAAGTCCCAAGTCAAGACCGACAAATCTCAAGTCCTAAACAAGTCATACTGTGCTCTTCACCAAATTTAATACCATTTCATATTTTTAACAAGAGTAGTAGTCAGTATATTACATTTATGCAAATTATGAATGCTTTTAAATATGTATATATTTATTGCTTTCCAAATAAACTTATATTCCAATGGAAATACATGAGTAGCCATGAGAAAGACATATCAATATGACAACAAAAAACAAAATATTGTAGTGCTCTCTCTCTCCAGATATAATCTAGACACCTAAAACAATCCTGCCATAAAGTTACAATCATTTATTAAAAGGCACATCAAAACAACTGCTACTGAACTGAGGCCTACAATTTGAACACTGGCCTGAATGTTTGAGAAAAAAATACAGATCCAAAGATGGGAGATAAAACCTGAACATGGAGACTGTGTGTGTGTGTGTGTGTGTGTGTGTGTGTGTGTGTGTGTGTGTGTGTGTGTGTGTGTGTGTGTGTGTGTGTGTGTGTGTGTGTGTGTGTGTGTGTGTGTGTGTGTGTGTGTAATTAATGCATAAACAGTTAAATTCTTTCTCTTATCTCAGGGCCCTATGAAGCATTGCATTTGCAAAAGACCAAATTTGATAAAAGTCTGTCAGTCATTTGTGCACGATGAGGCCGCAGTGTGATGCCACCATGGCTGAAGACACACTCCACCGGAGCACTGGAGGCAGGCACTGCAAGACCCTGATGGCCACTCGGGACAGTTATGGGGGGTGATATAGGACATATTTAAGCCTAGGCAACCGTACAACCTGACATGACATGATACCAACACCTTAATAACGTCTGCGTGACGTCTGCGTTACGTGTCTGACTAACATGACATGATACCAACGCCTTAATAACGTCTGCGTGACGCCTGCATCGCGTGTTATTGAAAGTCATAATGTGCATAGTTTATATTTATATTAATTCAATCTCAACCATAAATGTTAGAAAGGTACAATTTTTCACGTGCAAGCAGACATTCCAACGTAGCCACCTTGAACTAAAGTGTAACCTACGTCTTGTGTATTTCCTGTTGTCGCTAATGGCCTAGAAAAGATGATGCCCAATCTAAAGATCATCTCTTTCCCTCAATACCGCATGGCATAGTATGTTATCTTATCTCACTGTATACAGATCTAAATGTTGTTAGCCAATCACAGACTGTGTTGTCACCAGTTCCACATCAGACAACCAATAAGAGTTGTTCATAGGTGTTATTCGGGAACCTTGGGATGTCCCTTCAGTCGAATAGAGCAGTTCAGTTCATAGACTTTCCCAGAGGGTCCTTGCTATTCAGAATCCTTGGGATATCCATACCTCTATCAAGTATAAATGTAAATTGGTTAAGTTTAGTGTTGGTTTAGGGTTCAGTATAAGGACGTCCCAAGGAATCCGGATAGCAGTGACCATTCATAGAGTGAGAGACTGGCACGGTATCTGAGAGCTCGGCGGCGACACAGACATTCATTTGTTAGTTTGTTTTACAAGCGGCAGAAGCGATTTTCGAGTGTTTGCCCCAGATAGTTTAATTAGAGACAATTAAAATAATTACTAAGATGTACTTTATCCAATTGAGAGGTGTTTAGACCTGTGTTTACTCTACAGGTGTTTAGACCAGTGTTTACTCTACAGGTGTTTAGATCAGTGTTTACTCTACAGGTGTTTAGATCAGTGTTTACTCTACAGGTGTTTAGACCAGTGTTTACTCTACAGGTGTTTAGATCAGTGTTTACTCTACATGTGTTTAGATCAGTGTTTACTCTACAGGTGTTTACAGGTGTTTAGACCAGTGTTTACTCTACAGGTGTTTACAGGTGTTTAGACCTGTGTTTACTCTACAGGTGTTTCGACCAGTGTTTACTCTACATGTGTTTAGATCAGTGTTTACTCTACATGTGTTTAGACCAGTGTTTACTCTACAGGAGTTTAGATCAGTGTTTACTCTACATGT
The DNA here is from genome assembly GCF_901001165.1 of Salmo trutta. Taxonomy (NCBI): domain Eukaryota; kingdom Metazoa; phylum Chordata; class Actinopteri; order Salmoniformes; family Salmonidae; genus Salmo; species Salmo trutta. Next base: position 81,821,336 of record NC_042970.1, on the reverse strand, counting down.
GTTTAGACCAGTGTTTACTCTACAGGTGTTTAGATCAGTGTTTACTCTACAGGTGTTTAGATCAGTGTTTACTCTACAGGTGTTTAGACCAGTGTTTACTCTACAGGTGTTTACAGGTGTTTAGACCTGTGTTTAATCTACATGTGTTTACAGGTGTTTACTCTACAGGTGTTTAGATCAGTGTTTACTCTACAGGTGTTTAGACCAGTGTTTACTCTACAGGTGTTTAGATCAGTGTTTACTCTACAGGTGTTTAGATCAGTGTTTACTCTACAGGTGTTTAGATCAGTGTTTTCTCTACAGGTGTTTAGAGTTGTTTAGATCAGTATTTACTCTACAGGTGTTTAGATCAGTGTTTACTCTAAAGGTGTTTAGATCAGTGTTTACTCTACAGGTGTTTAGATCAGTGTTTACTCTACAGGTGTTTAGACCGGTGTTTACTCTACAGGTGTTTAGACCAGTGTTTACTCCACAGGTGTTTACAGGTGTTTAGACCTGTGTTTAATCTACATGTGTTTACAGGTGTTTACTCTACAGGTGTTTAGATCAGTGTTTACTCTACAGGTGTTTAGACCAGTGTTTACTCTACAGGTGTTTAGATCAGTGTTTACTCTACAGGTGTTTAGATCAGTGTTTACTCTACAGGTGTTTAGATCAGTGTTTTCTCTACAGGTGTTTAGAGTTGTTTAGATCAGTATTTACTCTACAGGTGTTTAGATCAGTGTTTACTCTACAGGTGTTTAGATCAGTGTTTACTCTACAGGTGTTTAGATCAGTGTTTACTCTACAGGTGTTTAGACCGGTGTTTACTCTACAGGTGTTTAGACCAGTGTTTACTCTACAGGTGTTTAGACCAGTGTTTACTCTACAGGTGTTTAGACCAGTGTTTACTCTACAGGTGTTTAGATCAGTGTTTACTCTACAGGTGTTTAGATCGGTGTTTACTCTACAGGTGTTTAGACCAGTGTTTACTCTACAGGTGTTTAGACCAGTGTTTACTCTACGGATGTTTAGTACAGTGTTTACTCTACAGGTGTTTACATCAGTGTTTACTCTACATGTGTTTAGACCAGTGTTTACTCTACAGGTGTTTACAGGTGTTTAGACCAGTGTTTACTCTACTGTTGTTTAGACCAGTGTTTACTCTACAGGTGTTTAGAGGTGTTTCGATCAGTGTTTATTCTACTGTTGTTTAGATCAGTGTTTACTCTACAGGTGTTTAGATCAGTGTTTACTCTACAGGTGTTTAGATCAGTGTTTACTCTACAGGTGTTTAGATCACTGTTTACTCTACAGGTGTTTATAGTTGTTTAGACCAGTGTTTACTCTACAGGTGTTTAGATCAGTGTTTACTCTACAGGTGTTTAGACCGGTGTTTACTCTACAGGTGTTTAGACCAGTGTTTACTCTACAGGTGTTTAGATCAGTGTTTACTCCACAGGTGTTTAAAGGTGTTTAGACCAGTGTTTACTCTACAGGTGTTTAGATCAGTGTTTACTTTACAGGTGTTTAGACCAGTGTTTACTCTACAGGTGTTTAGACCAGTGTTTACTCTACAGGTGTTTAGATCAGTGTTTACTCTACAGGTGTTTAGACCAATGTTTACTCTACAGGTGTTTAGACCAGTGTTTACTCTACGGATGTTTAGTACAGTGTTTACTCTACAGGTGTTTAGATCAGTGTTTACTCTACATGTGTTTAGACCAGTGTTTACTCTACAGGTGTTTACAGGTGTTTAGACCAGTGTTTACTCTACTGTTGTTTAGACCAGTGTTTACTCTACAGGTGTTTAGATCAGTGTTTACTCTACAGGTGTTTAGACCGGTGTTTACTCTACAGGTGTTTAGACCAGTGTTTACTCTACAGGTGTTTAGATCAGTGTTTACTCCACAGGTGTTTAAAGGTGTTTAGACCAGTGTTTACTCTACAGGTGTTTAGATCAGTGTTTACTCTACAGGTGTTTAGACCAGTGTTTACTCTACAGGTGTTTAGACCAGTGTTTACTCTACAGGTGTTTAGATCAGTGTTTACTCTACAGGTGTTTAGATCGGTGTTTACTCTACAGGTGTTTAGACCAGTGTTTACTCTACAGGTGTTTAGACCAGTGTTTACTCTACGGATGTTTAGTACAGTGTTTACTCTACAGGTGTTTAGATCAGTGTTTACTCTACATGTGTTTAGACCAGTGTTTACTCTACAGGTGTTTACAGGTGTTTAGACCAGTGTTTACTCTACTGTTGTTTAGACCAGTGTTTACTCTACAGGTGTTTAGAGGTGTTTCGATCAGTGTTTATTCTACTGTTGTTTAGATCAGTGTTTACTCTACAGGTGTTTAGGTCAGTGTTTACTCTACAGGTGTTTAGATCAGTGTTTACTCTACAGGTGTTTAGATCAGTGTTTACTCTACAGGTGTTTAGATCAGTGTTTACTCCACAGGTGTTTAGACCGGTGTTTACTCTACAGGTGTTTAGACCAGTGTTTACTCTACAGGTGTTTAGATCAGTGTTTACTCCACAGGTGTTTAAAGGTGTTTAGACCAGTGTTTACTCTACAGGTGTTTAGATCAGTGTTTACTCTACAGGTGTTTAGACCAGTGTTTACTCTACAGGTGTTTAGACCAGTGTTTACTCTACAGGTGTTTAGACCAGTGTTTACTCTACGGATGTTTAGTACAGTGTTTACTCTACAGGTGTTTACATCAGTGTTTACTCTACATGTGTTTAGACCAGTGTTCACTCTACAGGTGTTTACAGGTGTTTAGACCAGTGTTTACTCTACTGTTGTTTAGACCAGTGTTTACTCTACAGGTGTTTAGAGGTGTTTCGATCAGTGTTTATTCTACTGTTGTTTAGATCAGTGTTTACTCTACAGGTGTTTAGATCAGTGTTTACTCTACAGGTGTTTAGATCAGTGTTTACTCTACAGGTGTTTAGATCAGTGTTTACTCTACAGGTGTTTATAGTTGTTTAGACCAGTGTTTACTCTACAGGTGTTTAGATCAGTGTTTACTCTACAGGTGTTTAGACCGGTGTTTACTCTACAGGTGTTTAGATCAGTGTTTACTCTACATGTGTTTAGACCAGTGTTTACTCTACAGGTGTTTAGACCAGTGTTTACTCTACAGGTGTTTACAGGTGTTTAGACCTGTGTTTAATCTACATGTGTTTACAGGTGTTTACTCTACAGGTGTTTAGATCAGTGTTTACTCTACAGGTGTTTAGACCAGTGTTTACTCTACAGGTGTTTAGATCAGTGTTTACTCTACAGGTGTTTAGATCAGTGTTTACTCTACAGGTGTTTAGATCAGTGTTTTCTCTACAGGTGTTTAGAGTTGTTTAGATCAGTATTTACTCTACAGGTGTTTAGATCAGTGTTTACTCTACAGGTGTTTAGATCAGTGTTTACTCTACAGGTGTTTAGATCAGTGTTTACTCTACAGGTGTTTAGACCGGTGTTTACTCTACAGGTGTTTAGACCAGTGTTTACTCTACAGGTGTTTAGACCAGTGTTTACTCTACAGGTGTTTAGACCAGTGTTTACTCTACAGGTGTTTAGATCAGTGTTTACTCTACAGGTGTTTAGATCGGTGTTTACTCTACAGGTGTTTAGACCAGTGTTTACTCTACAGGTGTTTAGACCAGTGTTTACTCTACGGATGTTTAGTACAGTGTTTACTCTACAGGTGTTTACATCAGTGTTTACTCTACATGTGTTTAGACCAGTGTTTACTCTACAGGTGTTTACAGGTGTTTAGACCAGTGTTTACTCTACTGTTGTTTAGACCAGTGTTTACTCTACAGGTGTTTAGAGGTGTTTCGATCAGTGTTTATTCTACTGTTGTTTAGATCAGTGTTTACTCTACAGGTGTTTAGATCAGTGTTTACTCTACAGGTGTTTAGATCAGTGTTTACTCTACAGGTGTTTAGATCAGTGTTTACTCTACAGGTGTTTATAGTTGTTTAGACCAGTGTTTACTCTACAGGTGTTTAGATCAGTGTTTACTCTACAGGTGTTTAGACCGGTGTTTACTCTACAGGTGTTTAGACCAGTGTTTACTCTACAGGTGTTTAGATCAGTGTTTACTCCACAGGTGTTTAAAGGTGTTTAGACCAGTGTTTACTCTACAGGTGTTTAGATCAGTGTTTACTTTACAGGTGTTTAGACCAGTGTTTACTCTACAGGTGTTTAGACCAGTGTTTACTCTACAGGTGTTTAGATCAGTGTTTACTCTACAGGTGTTTAGACCAATGTTTACTCTACAGGTGTTTAGACCAGTGTTTACTCTACGGATGTTTAGTACAGTGTTTACTCTACAGGTGTTTAGATCAGTGTTTACTCTACATGTGTTTAGACCAGTGTTTACTCTACAGGTGTTTACAGGTGTTTAGACCAGTGTTTACTCTACTGTTGTTTAGACCAGTGTTTACTCTACAGGTGTTTAGATCAGTGTTTACTCTACAGGTGTTTAGACCGGTGTTTACTCTACAGGTGTTTAGACCAGTGTTTACTCTACAGGTGTTTAGATCAGTGTTTACTCCACAGGTGTTTAAAGGTGTTTAGACCAGTGTTTACTCTACAGGTGTTTAGATCAGTGTTTACTCTACAGGTGTTTAGACCAGTGTTTACTCTACAGGTGTTTAGACCAGTGTTTACTCTACAGGTGTTTAGATCAGTGTTTACTCTACAGGTGTTTAGATCGGTGTTTACTCTACAGGTGTTTAGACCAGTGTTTACTCTACAGGTGTTTAGACCAGTGTTTACTCTACGGATGTTTAGTACAGTGTTTACTCTACAGGTGTTTAGATCAGTGTTTACTCTACATGTGTTTAGACCAGTGTTTACTCTACAGGTGTTTACAGGTGTTTAGACCAGTGTTTACTCTACTGTTGTTTAGACCAGTGTTTACTCTACAGGTGTTTAGAGGTGTTTCGATCAGTGTTTATTCTACTGTTGTTTAGATCAGTGTTTACTCTACAGGTGTTTAGGTCAGTGTTTACTCTACAGGTGTTTAGATCAGTGTTTACTCTACAGGTGTTTAGATCAGTGTTTACTCTACAGGTGTTTAGATCAGTGTTTACTCCACAGGTGTTTAGACCGGTGTTTACTCTACAGGTGTTTAGACCAGTGTTTACTCTACAGGTGTTTAGATCAGTGTTTACTCCACAGGTGTTTAAAGGTGTTTAGACCAGTGTTTACTCTACAGGTGTTTAGATCAGTGTTTACTCTACAGGTGTTTAGACCAGTGTTTACTCTACAGGTGTTTAGACCAGTGTTTACTCTACAGGTGTTTAGACCAGTGTTTACTCTACGGATGTTTAGTACAGTGTTTACTCTACAGGTGTTTACATCAGTGTTTACTCTACATGTGTTTAGACCAGTGTTTACTCTACAGGTGTTTACAGGTGTTTAGACCAGTGTTTACTCTACTGTTGTTTAGACCAGTGTTTACTCTACAGGTGTTTAGAGGTGTTTCGATCAGTGTTTATTCTACTGTTGTTTAGATCAGTGTTTACTCTACAGGTGTTTAGATCAGTGTTTACTCTACAGGTGTTTAGATCAGTGTTTACTCTACAGGTGTTTAGATCAGTGTTTACTCTACAGGTGTTTATAGTTGTTTAGACCAGTGTTTACTCTACAGGTGTTTAGATCAGTGTTTACTCTACAGGTGTTTAGACCGGTGTTTACTCTACAGGTGTTTAGACCAGTGTTTACTCTACAGGTGTTTAGACCAGTGTTTACTCTACAGGTGTTTAGATCAGTGTTTACTCCACAGGTGTTTAAAGGTGTTTAGACCAGTGTTTACTCTACAGGTGTTTAGATCAGTGTTTACTCTACAGGTGTTTAGACCAGTGTTTACTCTACAGGTGTTTAGACCAGTGTTTACTCTACAGGTGTTTAGATCAGTGTTTACTCTACAGGTGTTTAGACCAATGTTTACTCTACAGGTGTTTAGACCAGTGTTTACTCTACGGATGTTTAGTACAGTGTTTACTCTACAGGTGTTTAGATCAGTGTTTACTCTACATGTGTTTAGACCAGTGTTTACTCTACAGGTGTTTACAGGTGTTTAGACCAGTGTTTACTCTACTGTTGTTTAGACCAGTGTTTACTCTAAAGGTGTTTAGATCAGTGTTTACTCTACAGGTGTTTAGACCGGTGTTTACTCTACAGGTGTTTAGACCAGTGTTTACTCTACAGGTGTTTAGATCAGTGTTTACTCCACAGGTGTTTAAAGGTGTTTAGACCAGTGTTTGCTCTACAGGTGTTTAGATCAGTGTTTACTCTACAGGTGTTTAGACCAGTGTTTACTCTACAGGTGTTTAGACCAGTGTTTACTCTACAGGTGTTTAGATCAGTGTTTACTCTACAGGTGTTTAGATCGGTGTTTACTCTACAGGTGTTTAGACCAGTGTTTACTCTACAGGTGTTTAGACCAGTGTTTACTCTACGGATGTTTAGTACAGTGTTTACTCTACAGGTGTTTACATCAGTGTTTACTCTACATGTGTTTAGACCAGTGTTTACTCTACAGGTGTTTACAGGTGTTTAGACCAGTGTTTACTCTACTGTTGTTTAGACCAGTGTTTACTCTACAGGTGTTTAGAGGTGTTTCGATCAGTGTTTATTCTACTGTTGTTTAGATCAGTGTTTACTCTACAGGTGTTTAGATCAGTGTTTACTCTACAGGTGTTTAGATCAGTGTTTACTCTACAGGTGTTTAGATCACTGTTTACTCTACAGGTGTTTATAGTTGTTTAGACCAGTGTTTACTCTACAGGTGTTTAGATCAGTGTTTACTCTACAGGTGTTTAGACCGGTGTTTACTCTACAGGTGTTTAGACCAGTGTTTACTCTACAGGTGTTTAGATCAGTGTTTACTCCACAGGTGTTTAAAGGTGTTTAGACCAGTGTTTACTCTACAGGTGTTTAGATCAGTGTTTACTCTACAGGTGTTTAGACCAGTGTTTACTCTACAGGTGTTTAGACCAGTGTTTACTCTACAGGTGTTTAGATCAGTGTTTACTCTACAGGTGTTTAGACCAGTGTTTACTCTACAGGTGTTTAGACCAGTGTTTACTCTACGGATGTTTAGTACAGTGTTTACTCTACAGGTGTTTAGATCAGTGTTTACTCTACATGTGTTTAGACCAGTGTTTACTCTACAGGTGTTTACAGGTGTTTAGACCAGTGTTTACTCTACTGTTGTTTAGACCAGTGTTTACTCTACAGGTGTTTCGATCAGTGTTTATTCTACTGTTGTTTAGATCAGTGTTTACTCTACAGGTGTTTAGATCAGTGTTTACTCTACAGGTGTTTAGATCAGTGTTTACTCTACATGTGTTTAGATCAGTGTTTACTCTACAGGTGTTTAGATCAGTGTTTACTCTACTGTTGTTTAGATCAGTGTTTACTCTACAGGTGTTTAGATCAGTGTTTACTCTACAGGTGTTTAGATCAGTGTTTACTCTACAGGTGTTTAGAGGTGTTTAGACCAGTGTTTACTCTACAGGTGTTTAGAGGTGTGTGCCTTTCCAAATCATGTCCAATCAGTTTATCACAGGTGGACTCCAATCAAGTTGTAGAAACATCTCAAGGATGATCAATGGAAACGACTCATGGTGTAATCATAACAACATACAGGAACTCAAGTCCTTCTGCTCACCAGATCTAGAATTCCTTATAATCAAGTGCCAGCCATTTTACCTACCAAGAGGATTCTCATCAGTTATAATCACAGCTGTGTACATTCCCCCTCAAGCAGACACCAAGATGGCCATCAAGGAACTTCACTGGACTATATGCAAACTGGAAACCATACGTCCTGATGTTGCATTTATTGTAGCTTAACATAGCAAATTTGAAAACAAGTCTACCTCAATTCTACCAGCATATTGATTGCGCTACGCGCAAATGCAATACCCTCGAACACTGCTACTCTAACTTGCGCGATGCATACAAAGCCCTCCCCCGCCCTCCCTTCGGCAAATCCGACCACGACGCCATCTTGCTCCTTCCGTCTTGTAGGCAGAAACTCAAACAGGATGTACCAGTGACGATAACCATTCAACGCTGGTCCGACCAATCGGAAGCCACGCTTCAAGATTGTTTTGATCACGCGGACTGGAATATGTTCCGGTCAGCCTCAGAGCCTTGACCTATCCGCTGACTCGGTGAGTGCGTTTATAAAGAAGTGCATTGGAGATATTGTACCCACTGTGACTATTAAATCCTACCCTAACAAGAAACCGTGGATGGATGGCGGCATTCGCGCAAAACTGAAAGTGTGATCCACCGCATTTAACCATGGAAAGAGGTCTGGGAATATGTCTGAATATAAACAGTTTAGCTATTCCCGCCGCAAGGCAATAAAACAAGCAAAATGCCAGTACAGGGACAAGGTGGAGTCGCAATTCAACGGCTCAGACACGAGACATATGTGGCAGGGTCTACAGGAAATCAAGGACAACAACACAAAAATCCAGCCACGTCACTGACACAGACGTCATGCTTCCAGACAAACTAAACACCTTCTTTGCCCACTTTGAGGATAAAACAGTGCCACTGTCGCGGCCCGTTAACAAGTACCGCGCCCCCCCTCTCCTTCTCCCTTGGCTGACGTGAGTAAAACATTTAAATGTGTTAACCCAGCAACCAAGGCTGCTGGCCCAGACGGCATCCCTAGCTGCGTCCTCAAAGCATGCACAGACCAGCTGGCTGGTTTGTTTACAGACATGTTCAATTGCTCCCTGTCCCAGTCTGTTGTCCCCATATGTTTCAAAATGGCTATCATTGTTCCTGTCCCCAAAAAGGCAAAGATAACTGAACTAAATGACTACCGCCCCATAGCACTCACTTCTGTTATCATGAAGTGCTTTGAGAGACTAGTCAAGGATCATATCACCTCCACCTTACCGGCCACCCTAGACCCACTTCAGTTTGCATACCGCCCCAACAGGTCCACAGACGATGCAATCGCCATCACACTGCACACTGCCCTATCCCATCTGGACAAAATGAATACCTATGTAAGAATGCTGTTCATTGACTACAGCTCAGGATTCAACACCATAGTACCCTCCAAGCTCATCATCAAGCTGGAGGCCCTTGGTCTCAACCCCGCCGTGTGCAATTGGGTCCTGGACTTTCTGACCAACAACAATGAGACAGCCTACAGGGAGGAGGTGAGGGCACTCGGAGTGTGGTGCCAGGAAAATAACCTCTCACTCAAAGTCAACAAAACAAAGGAGATGATCGTGGACTTCGGGAAACAGCAGAGGGAGCACCCCCCTATCCACATTGAAAGGACAGCAGTGGAGAAGTTGTAAAGTTCTCTGCCCACAAGGCTCTCCAGAGGGTGGTGCGGTCTGCACAACGCATCACCGGGGGCAAACTACCTTCCCTCCAGGACACCTACAGCACCCGATGTCACAGAAAGGCCACAAAGATCATCAAGGACATCAACCACCCGAGCCACTGCCTGTTCACACCGGAAGGCGAGGTCAGTACTGGTGCATCAAAGCTGGGACCGAGAGACTGAAAAACAGCTTCGATCTCAAGGCCATCAGACTGCTAAACAGCAATCACTAACTCAGAGAGGCTGCTGCCTACATTGAGACCCAATCACTGGCCACTTTAATAAATGTATCACTAGTCACTTTATACAATGCACTCTAAATAAATCCACTTTAATGTTTACATATCTTACATTACTCATATCACATGTATATACTATATTTTATACCATCTATTGCACCTTCGCCATCGCTCATCCATATACTTACATGTACATATTCTCATTCATCCCTTAAGATTTGTGTGTATTTGGTAGTTTTTGGGGAATTGTTAGATTACTTGTTAGATATTACTGTTAGATATTATTGTTAGATATTACTGCACTATCGGAACTAGAAGCACAAGCACTTCGCTACACTCGCATTAACATCTGCTAACCATGTGTGTGACAAATATAATTTGATTTGATTTTGAATTGATTTGAAACAGGAAGCACCTGAGCTCAATTTCGAGTCTCATAGCAAAGCGTCTGAATACTTATGTAAATGTAATATTTTGTTTTTATTTTTAATACATTTTCAAACATTTCTAAAAAGCTGTTTTTGCTTTGTCATTATGGGGATGAAGAAAAAAAAACAATTTAATCCATTTGTGACTCGTTTCAGGAAACTAGGCGTATGTCACGTGTCACTACTTAACAGGAGAGCCATCTGAACATAAACTTCTTTTTTTTAATCAAATGTGTTTTTTGCAGAAATGCCTTCTGGAACAGGTGAACTTTCACGTGCCTTAATAAGAAACTTGTATGCCATCTGTAAATACGAATAAAATGTTTAAATCAGGTAGTTCATCCACAGAAAAAGTCAACAACCTTCCCACTAGCCAGGATTGGCTGAGATAATGAGTGGGCTGGATATGCCGAGTGATGAGTTCGGATTGGTCTGCCATGTAGCATGCTTCTGTTTACTTGAGCTGGTCAGTACGTGTAGGTAATCCTGTCTAATGCTGCTTTTTTATATATATATTGCATAGTAGAACTGCCTAAGTGTTGCTCTCCACTTTCCACCGAGTTTTGAAATAAGTGGAATTAGAGTACGACAGCTAAAGAAATGGAGAAACACCTGTCTCCGGATTACATCTTCAAACTAAGCGCAACTATGGCATCAGTGAGAGAGGGAGAAGCGTCCATCCAAGTATACGGGTAAGATAGTCTAGCTAGCCACATTTTCAGGTATTCCACGTTTCTAATTTTGGCAGTTTTTTAAATTTGAAGTTAAAGTGTACTGTTGGCTAGCTAGCTAACATTAGCTAGCTGGCTCGCTAGCTAACATTACGTGTATGATCAGTGTAGTAATATTATTTGTATCTCAGAGCCATTTGCTATGCTAGTTGTAGGGTAATGTTAGCTAGCTATATAGCTAGCTGTATTTTCCATTTTCACGCTGCTTGTTTTAGGCATTAGGGTTGCCGGGCTGCGTCCCGTCCTTGGGTATTTTGGAGCTGTTCTCCTACCTGATTATTGTGCACCCTGCCCTGTTGCGGTATTTTTCCAATACTATTAAACGTGTGTTTCACGGACCTCAGTCTCCTGCGCCTGACTTCACCCCTCCTGCTATCGAAGAGTTTTATGACATGTTCTCTCATTTGTGTCTGGAGGTAGCTAGCAAGCTAGCCAACGTTAGCCAGTTAGCTTGGGTGCTTGACTGCTGTTGTTAGGACAGAACGCTAGGATCAACCCTTAAAGAGATGGGTGGGGCTAAAGCTTAAGAGGGTGTGAACGATGTTGAATGGGTGTAGACAAAGAAGAGCTCTCCAGCTGGTACCAAAACATTCAAAGGACATTTTCTCAAAAGTTGATAAACTTTCAAAGCAGAATTACTTTACCATTGTTCCTCGGCTGTAGTGTATGATAGTGTAGTGTATGATATACAATTTTCTAGCTCTGATTCTTTACTTTTATCCAATGTAAAAAACACAATTTCAAATTTTGCTACATAAGTCAGAGTCGAGCCGGTCGGTCCCATTTAAGAATAAGGCTGTAACGTAATACAATGTGGATAAGTCAAGCGGTCTGAATACTTTAGAATGTACTGTATACCCTGATATCTGGATGCTGGACAGCTTAGAATGCAGATGTACTGTCTCACTCTGTGTCTACAGCAGTGTATCTTTATCCTGGTCCTGAGGATCATTTAGCTTTAGCCTCATTATTACACACCTGATTCCACTAATCAAAGGTTTGATGATGAGTTGATTAGTGGAATCAGGTGTGTAGTGCTAGGGTAAAAATATTAAATGTGCCCCCTTGGGGTCCCCAAGACCAGTAATGAGTAACACTGGTTTAGAGGTTACCTGTTGTTATGACTACCGTTGTCCTGCTGACTATGACAGGGGTGCGGGGACTGGTCCTAGTGATGTCAGGCTGAATAGGCGGAGCTGAAAAGAAAAATATAAATTATGTTTTCTTCTGTGTAAGACTGATATAAGACTGTATTGTTAGAACAGGGAAGCTGAACAGGAAGTGATGTGTGATATAGAGTAAATGTCAAGAGGAACAAAATGGTGAAATGAAATTCCTCTGTAAATACAACATCATGAAACACATACATACATACTTATGTCTCTCCTGAGTTCTGCCCCGAACAATAGAAAGACAGGTTCTTATATACCTTTGTCAAAACCTGCATGTGCATCTAAAATAACAAGTTTTTCTTAACACAAGATTTCTGAGAACCTGTCTCAGCAGTATGAAAATCTGCCCTTGTTTCAGAGAAAAACAGATGCTCTCTCTCTGTGTCTCGCTATCATCCACAGTCCCCTTTCTCACCTTTTCTCACAGACGAGGGGCTGTGGGTTTTGGCAGAGAGCTAGACACAGACAGAGGCCTCAATATTCAGCTATACAGTGAGCATAAGTACAATGGCACGTGAGCAAATTAATAACAACACTATTAATACATTTTAACCCTTCACTACAATGATGAGCATTACTTCCCCAACTCACACACTCTCTCTCTCTCTCTCTCTCTCTCTCTCTCTCTCTCTCTCTCTCTCTCTCTCTCTCTCTCTCTCTCTCTCTCTCTCTGTCTCTCTCTCTCTCTCTCTCTCACATTCTCATTGTCTCTCTCTCTGCCTCTAACTAGTTCCTCCTACCTCTCTCTCCCTCTCTCCCCCTCTCACTCATATCCAGGGCCGGCATTGCTGGGGGGCCCTAGGGGCTTGGTCCGCCCTCAATATTGAAATATTGATCATTTATTTGACCGAGACGTTCACCGATAGAAAGACGCATCAATCTCAGATAATGCATCCTAGCGTGTGAAACAGCTCCCCTCTGTCTCAGTATGTGTAGACCATGTATCTGATGCTGTCTGGACCAACAGAATTTGGCTTGTCATACTATTTCTGGCCAGACAGATTCAGATACATGCGTTACATTTTGTAAGATAGAGGGGCACTGTTTCACTCACTAGGATGCTGTCTCTGGTGAGAGAGTTTCATTAGAGAGGAAGAGGCGAAGCGGGAGTGCTCACTCTCTCAAGAATCTATCCAAAATAAGACCAATGCGTTTCTATGGTCAGAATATGTAACCCTAACCTTGTCGCCTGCATTCCCGCCATTGGGACAACAACTCCCATTGTTAGGGCGGAGACATGAGCATCTTGTCATTATATACTGATCTCCAGTTTCAACCACTTGTGAATTAGGAAGCAAAGTTGGCGGATGCACAGTGCACTGATTAGATACTGGCTTCCCCTAAAGTAAATTTATGTTTTGCCAAAATGATTTAATTACTCCTGTCTAAATAAAATCATTCAAGATACTTTACCAGAGAGCTTGACTTAGCCACAAAGGATCATTAGCTACTTTTAAAAGAATAGCCTATTTGGGAAGCCAGCAGTTTGGGCAGCACGTGTGGCAATAGGCCTCGTTGATTATTGAGTTGTGGCTGTCAGTGAAAAGCACCTAAAATGTGTGAAGATAATGTGTCGTGAGTATCATTAAAATGCATGACCTCAGCTCTCCAGAATGCATGACCTCAGCTCTCCAGAATGCATGACCTCAGCTCTCCAGAATGTATGACGTCAGCTCTCCAGAATGCATGACCTCAGCTCTCCAGAATGTATGACGTCAGCTCTCCAGAATGCATGACCTCCGCTCTCCAGAACGTATGACCTCAGCTCTCCAGAATGTATGACCTCACCTCTCCAGAATGCATGACCTCAGCTCTACAGAATGTATGACCTCAGCTATCCAGTATGCATGACCTCAGCTATCCAGAATGCATGACCTCAGCTCTCCAGAACGTATGACCTCAGGTTATTCATCTCCAGAATGTATGACCTCAGGTTATTCATCTCCAGAATGTATGACCTCAGCTCTCCAGAATGTATGACCTCAGCTCTCCAGAATGTATGACCTCAGCTATCCAGAATGCATGACCTCAGCTCTCCAGAACGTATGACCTCAGCTCTCCAGAATGTATGACCTCACCTCTCCAGAATGCATGACCTCAGCTCTACAGAATGTATGACCTCAGCTCTCCAGAATGTATGACCTCACCTCTCCAGAATGCATGACCTCAGCTCTACAGAATGTATGACCTCAGCTCTCCAGAATGTATGGCCTCAGCTCTCCAGAATGTATGACCTCAGCTCTCCAGAATGCATGACCTCAGCTCTCCAGAATTCATGACCTCAGCTCTCCAGAATTCATGACCTCAGCTCTCCAGAATGTATGACTTCAGCTCTCCAGAATGAATGACCTCAGCTCTCCAGAATGTATGACCTCAGCTCTCCAGAATGTATGACCTCAGCTCTCCAGAATGTATGACCTCAGCTCTCCAGAATGTATGACCTCAGCTCTCCAGAATGCATGACCTCAGCTCTCCAGAATGCATGACCTCAGCTCTCCAGAATGTATGCCCTCAGCTCTCCAGAATGTATGACCTCAGCTCTCCAGAATGTATGACCTCAGCTCTCCAGAATGAATGACCTCAGCTCTCCAGAACGTATGACCTCAGCTCTCCAGAATGAATGACCTCAGCTCTCCAGAACGTATGACCTCAGCTCTCCAGAATGTATGACCTCAGCTATCCAGAATGTGCTCTGCTGTCTCTTCTTGCACATTTATTGTTTCATTGATTTCATGATTTTTTTTAAATATAAATTATCCGTGTGTTAGATTGATAAAGTGACATGAGAAGGCCCGGCACCAGAACGAATCAGTTGGACAGACATTTGATTTCTATAGACTGTTAAGTTATTAAGTTAAGAGTGTTATGGGTTCCTGAGTGGCACATCTCAGTGCATGAGGTGTCACTACAGTCCCTGGTTCAAATCCAGGCAGTGCCATTGTTTGGTGCACAATTGGCCCAGTGTTGGCTGGGTTTGGCTGGGGTAGGCCATCATTGTAAATAAGAATTTGTTCTTAACTGACTTTCCAGTTTAAAAAAAGAGCACTGATACTTTGCTGTATTGATACAATGTGATCCTATATAAAGTAGCACATGGAACTCAGAGATAGCCTATAGGCCATAGTCAACTGTAGGCCATAGTCAACTGTGTAAAATACATAGGTCAAAAACCTACAAATAAAAACAGGAGAACATATCCTGATGAAAATTCAGGTTCTTTCAATCACATTCATCTCTCTACTCCACCTGTCTGTCTTGACTTGAGCTATCGCAAGTGAAGTGCGACATTGTATCAACTTGGCGTGTGCACGCTCCCTCAGCGTTATCAGAACAGAGAAATCACACACACTCACATTCCAAACAAAAGACAATGAAATCATTGACAAAACTCCCAAATAATGGCTATGAAATGAGCTAAAACTTGTTTCTGACAAGTGTAGCAGGATATGAACTCCGCAAACAATGATTCCACTCTGAGAATGAGAACGGTGAATCACAGTAATACATGCATTAACAGAAGTTAATGTAACCAAATTACGGGATTAACGGTACATCTACCGGGCCTGCTGGTTAACAGCGCCCCCTATCCGCTGTACTTACTGCAGTACAGACAGGTGATTTGGAGAAAAGAATAGAATAGCAGAGTAGATTTTCAAGAAGGTTTATTAGTTTGATTTATATGATTGTAACTTTGATTCATATTTTGACTCTGCTATATACAGTGATCTTATTGGTGGACAACATTTGACTATGCTATAAACAGTGATCTTATTAGTGGACAACTTTTGACTCTGCTATAAACAGTGGTCTAATTGGTGGTTGGTCTCAGGCTCTGCAAGATATAGTAATCTAATTGGTGGACAATGTTTTATTCTGCTAATAACTGTGATCTTTACTGACCAAAAATATAAATGCAACAATTTCAAAGACTTACAGTTTATGTTTTTATCCTTTATTTAACTAGGCAGGTCAGTTAAGAACAAATTCTTATTTTCAACGACAGCCTAGGAACCGTGGGTTAATTGCCTGTTCACGGGTAGAACGACAGATGTGTACCTTGTCAGCTCAGGGATTTGAACTTGCAATCCTTTTGGTTACTAGTCCAACACTCTATCCACTAGGCTACCCTGCCACCCCAAGGAACTCAATCAATTGAAATACATTCATTAGGCCGTTATCTATGGATTTCACATGCAGCTAAAGGTGGACCCGGGAGGGCATAGGCCTACCCACTGGGGAGCCAGGCCCACCCACTGGGGAGCCAGGTCCAGCCAATCCAAATTGGTTTTTGAGAGAAGTAAGTTTTTTGTGTGTATTTAACATTTCTGGGATATCTTATTTTAGCTTGTGAAACATGGGACCAGCACTTTACATCTGGCAGTTATATTTCTGCTCAGTATAATTGGTGGATGGTCCCAGGCTCTGCTCAATATTGTATTCTAGAAGCTGTTCCAGGGTCAGGCTCTGGTAGATGTTGTATTCTAGAAGCTGTTCCAGGGTCAGGCTCTGGTAGATGTTGTTTTCTAGAAGCTGTTCCAGGGTCAGGCTCTGGTAGATGTTGTTTTCTAGAAGCTGTTCCAGGGTCAGGCTCTGGTAGATGTTGTCTTCTGGAAGTTGTCCCAGGTCAGGCTCTGGTAGATGTTGTTTTCTAGAAGCTGTTCCAGGGTCAGGCTCTGGTAGATGTTGTTTTCTAGAAGCTGTTCCAGGGTCAGGCTCTGGTAGATGTTGTATTCTAGAAGCTGTTCCAGGGTCAGGCTCTGGTAGATGTTGTTTTCTAGAAGCTGTTCCAGGGTCAGGCTCTGGTAGATGTTGTTTTCTAGAAGCTGTTCCAGGGTCAGGCTCTGGTAGATGTTGTATTCTAGAAGTTGTTCCAGGGTCAGGCTCTGGTAGATGTTGTATTCTAGAAGTTGCTCCAGGGTCAGGCTCTGGTAGATGTTGTATTCTAGAAGTTGTTCCAGGGTCAGGCTCTGGTAGATGTTGTTTTCTAGAAGCTGTTCCAGGGTCAGGCTCTGGTAGATGTTGTATTCTAGAAGCTGTTCCAGGGTCAGGCTCTGGTAGATGTTGTTTTCTAGAAGCTGTTCCAGGGTCAGGCTCTGGTAGATGTTGTTTTCTAGAAGCTGTTCCAGGGTCAGGCTCTGGTAGATGTTGTATTCTAGAAGCTGTTCCAGGGTCAGGCTCTGGTAGATGTTGTTTTCTAGAAGCTGTTCCAGGGTCAGGCTCTGGTAGATGTTGTCTTCTGGAAGTTGTTCCAGGGTCAGGCTCTGGTAGATGTTGTTTTCTAGAAGCTGTTCCAGGGTCAGGCTCTGGTAGATGTTGTTTTCTAGAAGCTGTTCCAGGGTCAGGCTCTGGTAGATGTTGTTTTCTAGAAGCTGTTCCAGGGTCAGGCTCTGGTAGATGTTGTATTCTAGAAGTTGTTCCAGGGTCAGGCTCTGGTAGATGTTGTATTCTAGAAGTTGCTCCAGGGTCAGGCTCTGGTAGATGTTGTATTCTAGAAGTTGTTCCAGGGTCAGGCTCTGGTAGATGTTGTTTTCTAGAAGCTGTTCCAGGGTCAGGCTCTGGTAGATGTTGTTTTCTAGAAGCTGTTCCAGGGTCAGGCTCTGGTAGATGTTGTATTCTAGAAGCTGTTCCAGGGTCAGGCTCTGGTAGATGTTGTTTTCTAGAAGCTGTTCCAGGGTCAGGCTCTGGTAGATGTTGTCTTCTGGAAGTTGTCCCAATTTCAGACTGTGATAGTGGATGGCTTAGCCAGTGATATTCATATCTAAGTTCTCATCTATTGTCAAGCTAACTTGGCTGCTGACTGCAGCTTATATGGGCTGTGGATCTACAGTATGTGGGCGTAGAGACCAAACATTACAGCAGTGTCTATGCTGTCAGGATCTATGTTGGGGGTGATTCCAGTGCTTGTGACAGGGTTCATGGTCTCATTGTCAGAACTGAGGGTGTTCTGGTGCTGGACGACCAGCAGCAGCAGAGAGAAAAGACACATGAACAGCAGTGCTGAGATACACGCCACCGTGGTTAGAACTAGGAGAGTCAGCCTGGACGGTGAAGAGAGAGAGAAGAGAAACTGGTGTCCACCTGGTGTATAACACACACACACACACACACACGTGTATATAACTCAGTGTTGAGTATGGTTGTTTGTCCTGTTGGGGGGAGGGTTCTCCAGGTCTGTAAAGTCAGTAACTGAAGGGAAACAGTGAAAGGTGAATTACTGCTCTTTAAACACAAACAGTTTCCCAGTAGGTGAGAAACAGATCTGAGAAGAAAAACCAGCACAGTTCTCTGTTACGAGAAAAACCCCTCACCTGTGATAAACAGACTCACACAGGCTCAACAATATCCTAGACCTCTACTAGACAGGGTTAGGATTCAAACACAGGCTCAACAATATCCTGGACCTCTATTAGACAGGGTTAGGATTAAGACACATGCTCAACAATATCCTAGACCTCTATCAAACAGGGTTAGGATTTAAACACAGGCTCAACAATATCCTAGACCTCTATCAAACAGGGTTAGGATTTAAACACAGGCTCAACATTATCCTAAACCTCTATTAGACAGGGTTAGGATTAAAACACAGGCTCAACATTATCCTGGACCTCTATTAGACAGGGTTAGGATTAAAACACAGGCTCAACAATATCCTAGACCTCTATTAGACAGGGTTAGGATTAAAACACAGGCTCAACATTATCCTAGACCTCTAATAGACAAGGTGAGGATTAAAACACAGGCTCAACATTATCCTGGACCTCTATTAGACAGGGTTAGGATTAAAACACAGGCTCAACATTATCCTAAACCTCTATTAGACAGGGTTAGGATTAAAACACAGGCTCAACAATATCCTAGTCCTCTAATAGACAGGGTTAGGATTAAAACACAGGCTCAACATTATCCTAAACCTCTATTAGACAGGGTTAGGATTAAAGCACAGGCTCAATATTATCCTAAACCTCTATTAGACAGGGTTTGGATTAAAACACCGGCTCAACATTATCCTAAACCTCTATTAGACAGGGTTAGGATTAAATCACAGGCTCAACAATATCCTAGACCTCTAATAGACAGGGTTAGGATTAAACACAGGCTCAACAATATCCTGGACCTCTATTAGACAGGGTTAGGATTAAAACACAGGCTCAACAATAACCTGGACCTCTAATAGACAGGGTTAGGATTAAAACAAAGGCTCAACATTATCCTGGACCTCTAATAGACAGGGTTAGGATTAAAACACAGGCTCAACAATATCCTAGACCTCTATTAGACAGGGTTAGGATTAAAACACAGGCTCAACAATATCCTAGACCTCTAATAGACAGGGTTAGGATTAAAACAAAGGCTCAACAATATCCTGGACCTCTATTACACCCTACAGTACTCCTGTTATAGTACCTTCACTACAAACACACTGACATAAACACACTACACATTAACAATGTTTTAAACATTTTGATGAGTTTTAATGAAATGCTTTAAAATGCACAGTTTATTTACATATACAATAGATATGTCAATCTCAAAGATAGAACTGACTATTATGGTATTACTGTCCTAATCATTAGAACAGCCAAAATGAAGCCAAGATGATATGACAAAACACATAGTTCATATTTACACAAATATTTACAATAATATTGGTTTACTTTCACAAAATCTGGAGATAAAAGTGATTTTAAAGCCAGATGTTCATATTTTACATACATTATATACAGTAAAACCACATGAGCTGTTTTAATACAATATGTCAAGGAGGATTTCAAACAGGAAAGGGATTGTTTTTTTCATGTCATTCCAAGATGGCGGCTCTGTGGTGACAACCCTTCATCTCTCTACAGGGAGCTTCCCTTCATCCCAGATGGCACCTTGTTCCCTATAGAGTACTGCCTTTGACCAGGGTCCATATGAGGGTCCGTAATAGGGTGTCATTTGGGATGCATCCCTTGTATAGATTATATAGTACTACATTATTTTGGGTAGCTGGGCTGTAGAGTAGAGGGCATCTTCTGGAGTGTCTTTAGAGAGGTGTACAGCAGAGTATCTTGTAGATTCTACAGTATCTTTGGGTAGCTGGGCTGTAGAATAGATGGAATCATCCTGGGTTCCACTGGCTGTTAGAGGGCTTGAGGAGACTCTAGAATCTTTGGGTAGATCCACATTGGAAAGGATGTGTCACGTCCTGACCAGTAAAAGGGGTTATTTGTCATAATAGTATGGTCAGGGCGTGGCAGGGGGTGTTTGTTTTGTGTGTTTTAGTGTTTTTGATTTTTGGTCTATGTTTTCTAGATCTATGGTTAAATCTAGTTTTTCTATTTCTATGTTGTTTTTTGGCATGACCTCCAATTAGAGGCAGCTGGTTGTCGTCTCTAATTGGAGGCCATATTTAGTTGATGTTGTTTCACTTGTGTTTTGTGGGTGGTCGTTTCCTGTATAGCCTGTGTTGCCTTACTGAACTGTTTCATCGTTTTGTTATTTTGGTTTAAGTGTTCACGTTACTTCAATAAAAAGAAGATGAGCACTCTACACGCTGCGCCTTGGTCCCCTTTGTACGACCCGCGTTACAAAACCACCCACCATGACTGGATCAAGCGGCGTGCCCAGGAAGAGATGGACACCTGGTCACACATGGAATGGTTGTAGAGGAGAAACTGGACTTGGGGCCAAGTCATTGACAGATATTGGAGCCTACCGGGCAAGAACGAGAGGAACCCCCAAAACATTTTTGTGGGGGGGGCACACGGGTAGTTTGGCTGGGCCAGGGGTGAGCCCTGGGCCAACTCCCCGTGCTTATAGTGGTGAGCATATGCCTGCTTCTCACACTCTCTCTCCGGTATGCCTCCATAGCCCAGTATGTCCTGTTCCTGCTCCTCGCACTCGCCCTGAGGTGCGTGTCACCAGTCTGGCACCTCCTGTGCCAGCCCCACACATCAGGCCTCCAGTGCGCCTGCCCAGCCCAGAACGTCCTGTTCCTGCTCCTCGCACTCTCCCTCCAGTGCACATCCATAACCCGGTACAGCCAGTGCCTGCTGTGAGCACTCGGCCCTTAGTGCGTCTCCCCAGTCCGGTGAGACCGATTCCTGCTCCTCGCACTCTCCCTCCAGTGCGCATCCATAACCTGGTACAGCCAGGGCCTGCTGTGAGCACTCGGCCCTTAGTGCGTCTCCCCAGTCTGGTGAGACCGATTCCTGCTCCTCGCACTCTCCCTCCAGTGCACATTCCCCGTCCAGAGCTTCCGGCGACAGTTCCCCGTCCAGAGCGTCCGGGGACAGTTCCCCGTCCAGAGCGTCCGGCGACAGTTCCCCGTCCAGAGCGTCCGGCGACAGTTTACAGTCCGGAACCTGCTGAGACGGCCTACAGTCCGGGACCTGCTGAGACGGCCTGCAGTCCGGGACCTGCTGAGACGCCCTGCAGTCCGGGACCTGCTGAGACGTCCTACAGTCCGGGACCTGCTGAGACGGCCTGCAGTCCGGGACCTGCTGAGACGGCCTGCAGTCCGGGACCTGCTGAGACGCCCTGCAGTCCGGGACCTGCTGAGACGGCCTACAGTCCGGGACCTGCTGAGACGGCCTGCAGTCCGGGACCTGCTGAGACGGCGTGCAGTCCGGGACCTGCTGAGACGGCCTGCAGTCCGGGACCTGCTGAGACGGCCTGCAGTCCGGGACCTGCTGAGACGTCCTACAGTCCGGGACCTGCTGAGACGGCCTGCAGTCCGGGACCTGCTGAGACGGCCTGCAGTCCGGGACCTGCTGAGACGGCCTGCAGTCCGGGACCTGCTGAGACGGCCTGCAGTCCGGGACCTGCTGAGACGGCCTGCAGTCCGGGACCTGCTGAGACGGCCTGCAGTCCGGGACCTGCTGAGACGGCCTGCAGTCCGGGACCTGCTGAGACGGCGTGCAGTCCGGGACCTGCTGAGACGTCCTACAGTCCGGGACCTGCTGAGACGGCCTGCAGTCCGGGACCTGCTGAGACGGCCTGCAGTCCGGGACCTGCTGAGACGTCCTACAGTCCGGGACCTGCTGAGACGGCCTGCAGTCCGGGACCTGCTGAGACGGCCTGCAGTCCGGGACCTGCTGAGACGGCCTGCAGTTCGGGACCTGCTGAGACGGCCTGCAATCCGGGACCTGCTGAGACGGTCTGCAACCCGGAGCCTTCAGCGGTGGTCTGCAGCCCGGAGCCTTCAGCGGTGGTCTGCAGCCCAGAGCCTTCAGCGGAGGTTGGCAGGTTAGAACGGGGGCTAAGACCTCCAATTAGAGGCAGCTGGTTGTCATTGTCTCTAATTGGAGGCCATATTTATTTTATGTTGTTTCACTTGTGTTTATTTGATGTTGATTCACTTGTGTTTTGTGGGTGGTTGTTTCCTGTATAGCCTGTGTTGCCTTACGGAACTGTTTCGTCGTTTTGTTATTTTGGTTTAAGTGTTCACGTTACGTCAATAATAAGAAGATGAGCACTCTACACGCGCCTTGGTCCCCTTTGTATGACCCACGTTACAGGATGAGAGAAGTTGGGCCATCTGCAGTAGAAAAGCTTGGATTTTTATCATCTTTGGGAAGTCCACAGTAGAATAGCTTGAATTTATTTCATATTTGGAGAAGCTGGCATTAGCATAGATGTCACAGTGTGGAATCAAGTATGGGTAACTGCATTCGTGGAGTGTGTCTGTGCCGGTTAGGCAGGTTAGGATAATTACAGTTGGAGGTTAGGATAATTATTGTGGCAGGTTAGGATAATTAACATACATTTTTATTTAACCAGGGCAAGTCAGTAAAAAAAACTGCCAAACTGTCACGACTTCCGCCGAAGTCGGTCCCTCTCCTTGTTCGGGCGGTGTTCGGCGGTCGACGTCACCGACCTTCTAGCCATCACTGATCCATTTTTCATTTTCCATTGGTTTTGTCTTTTCTTCCTTCACACCTGGTTCCAATCCCATCAATTACATGTTGTGTATTTAACCCTCTGTTTCTCCTCATGTCCTTGTTGGAGGTTGTTTTGTTTGTATGTGATGTGCTATTTAGTGTTGGTGTGCAACGGGTTTTGTACCCACTTGTTATTTTGTACATTTTGGTTGTTTTGAAGTTTTGTCAGCATTTATTAAACCACTCCGTTTATACCAAGTTCGTTCTCCTGTGCCTGACTTCCCTGCCACCAACATGCACCCCTTACACAAACCCTAACCCGGACGACGCTGGGTGAATTGTGCGCCACCTCATGGGACTCCCAATCACGGACGGTTGTGATACAGCCTGCAATCGAAGCAGGGTCTGTAGTGACGCCTCTAGCACTGAGATGCAGTGCATTAGACCACTGAGCCAATCAGGAGCAGTTAATGGGGCAGGAGAATTAATGTGGCAGGTTAGTAGAAACAAAATAGCAGGTTAGGAGAATTAACGTTTATGGTTAGGATAACTAACGTGGCAGATAGCTAACAAAATAGCAGGTTAGGAGAATTAACTTTGTCGGAAAAGAATGGAGGGCCCTCAGCCAATATGAGTCAAGGTTCAAACCAAAGCATGTCAATGAAGAACTACACTGTTAATATGGCTGCATTTACACAGGTCACCCAATTATTGGCTAAATATCTAATCTGATTGGTCAAAAGACCAATCATTAAGATCAGAATTGGACTGCCTGTGTTAACGCAGCCTATGAGTCTGAGAATCCATTATCTGTTGAAACTGAGCTGTCTAATGAACAAGTGCTGTTTGCAGCAGGTTCTTCATGTTGACAGATTGAGGAATGATAACAGACTACAGTAGAAACCCACTAGAGGATTCTGTAGACTCACACACTCAACCCTTAGATGTTTAGTTAGATGTTTAGTTTACCACCTCCCTGTCTATCACCTCTACACTACAGGTTGTTATGGACTCACACACACACACACACACCCTGATATGTCTCACCTCTCCAGTAGGGTCAGGTTGTGTGTTGGAGGAGACTGGTGGTGGTGGTGTTCTCCTGGTTCCTCTCCTCTGTCTGTAGAACAGGAGCAGGACCAGTCCTAACACTGTCACCATGACTACCAGACCAGCACTGGTCCACACCATCAGACCTGACCACAGACAGGAGGAGAGACTTCTGTCTATCTCCTCCTTTGAATTCCATGCTGTCACAGTCACTAGCCCATTCAAGCTTAACATCCTTATCATTTATCGCCCTCCAGGTTCCCTTGGAGAGTTCATCAATGAGCTTGACGCCTTGATAAGTTCCTTTCCTGAGGATGGCTCACCCCTCACAGTTTTGGGTGACTTTAACCTCCCTATGTCTACCTTTGACTCACTTCTCTCTGCCTCCTTCTTTCCACTCCTCTCCTCTTTTGACCTCACCCTCTCACCGTCCCCCCCTACTCACAAGGCAGGCAATACGCTTGACCTCATCTTTACTAGATGTTCTTCTACTAATCTCACTGCAACTCCCCTCCAAGTCTCCGACCACTACCTTGTATCCTTTTCCCTCTCGCTCTCCTCCAACACTACTCACTCTGCTCCTACTCAGATGATATTGCGCCGTCGCAACCTTCGCTCTTTCTCTCCCGCTACTCTCTCCTCTTCCATCCTATCATCTCTTCCCTCTGCTCAATCCTTCTCCAACCAATCTCCTGATTCTGCCTCCTCAACCCTCCTCTCCTCCCTTTCTGCATCCTTTGACTCTCTATGACCCCTATCCTCCCGGCCGGCTCGGTCCTCCCCTCCTGCTCTGTGGCTTGACGACTCATTGCGAGCTCATCAACTCATCCTTGACCGCTGGCTACGTCCCTTCCGTCTTCAAGAGAGTGAGAGTTGCACCCCTTTCTCAAAAAACCTACACTCGATCCCTCCGATGTCAACAACTACAGACCAGTATCCCTTCTTTCTTTTCTCTCCAAAACTCTTGAGCGTGCCGTCCTTGGCCAGCTCTCTTGCTATCTCTCTCAGAATGACCTTCTTGATCCAAATCAGTCAGGTTTCAAGACTGGTCATTCAACTGAGACTGCTCTTCTCTGTGTCACGGAGGATCTCCGCACTGCTCAAGCTAACTCTCTCTTCTCTGCTCTCATCCTTCTAGACCTATCTGCTGCCTTTGATACTGTGAACCATCAGATCCTCCTCTCCACCCTCTCCGAGTTGGGCATCTCCGGCGCGGCTCACTCTTGGATTGCGTCCTACCTGACAGGTCGCTCCTACCAGGTGGCGTGGCGAGAATCCGTCTCCGCACCACGTGCTCTCACCACTGGTGTCCCCCAGGGCTCAGTTCTAGGCCCTCTCCTATTCTCGTTATACACCAAGTCACTTGGCTCTGTCATATCCTCACATGGTCTCTCCTATCATTGCTACGCAGACGACACACAATTATTCTTCTCCTTTCCCCCTTCTGATAACCAGGTGGCGAATCACATCTCTGCATGTCTGGCAGACATATCAGTGTGGATGACGGATCACCACCTTAAGCTGAACCTCGGCAAGACGGAGCTGCTCTTCCTCCCGGGGAAGGACTGCCCGTTCCATGATCTTGCCATCACGGTTGACAACTCCATTGTGTCCTCCTCCCAGAGTGCTAAGAGCCTTGGCGTGACCCTGGACAACACCCTGTCGTTCTCCGCTAGCTGTGAGGGGAACGGCACCTCCGTACCTTCAGGCTCTGATGAGTCCCTACACCAAAACAAGGGCAATGCGTTCATCCACCTCTGGCCTACTAGGCACCCCTACCTCTGCGGAAGCACATTTCCCGCTCAGCCCAGTCAAAACTGTTCGCTGCTCTGGCACCCCAATGGTGGAACAAGCTCCTTCACGACGCCAGGACAGTGGAGTCAATCACCACCTTCTGGAGACACCTGAAACCCCACCTCTTTAAGGAATACCTGGGATAGGATAAAGTAATCCTTATCATAGATACCATCAGTCCTGACCACAGACAGGTGGAGAGACTTTACAGAGTACTGTATATATCATAGATACCATCAGACCTGACCACAGACAGGAGGAGAGACTTTACAGAGTACTGTATATATCATAGATACCATCAGACCTGACCACAGACAGGAGGAGATACTTTACAGAGTACTGTATATATCATAGATACCATCAGACCTGACCACAGACAGGAGGAGAGACTTTACAGAGTACTGTATATATCATAGATACCATCAGACCTGACCACAGACAGGAGGAGAGACTTTACAGAGTACTGTATATATCATAGATACCATCAGACCTGACCACAGACAGGAGGAGAGACTTTACAGAGTACTGTATATATCATAGATACCATCAGACCTGACCACAGGCAGGAGGAGAGACTTTATTATGGTTGAACAAAGCTGGTCAGTTTGCTAAAATTCCCAGGTTTTTCTGAAATTACCAGATTTTTGCAAACACTATACTTTCCAGACTATAAATATCATAGATGGATAGATACAACTGTCATTTGGTCGGTTTGTTGGTAGACTGGTGGATAGGTCAGTCAATAAGATAAGGTAGGTTGTTTGGTCGGACGGTCCGTCCGTCCGTCCGACCAAACAACCTACCTAAACAACCTAAACTGAACAAATATTTCTGGGTGGCCTTGGTAAAATTGCCTGAGGAGCCGTTTCCTCTCTTTGGCAGAGTGCTTTGGGTCTTCATTAAGATTCCTTAATAACGCCAACAGCTCTTCATGTGTTGTTCTTTGAGTACGGACGGACGGACGGACGGACGGACAGTGAAATAAAGGCGTGATAAAGGAAGAGACGTAACTATCTTACTAGCTGTGGGATGACAACTATAAAGGAAGACTTCATTATCTTCCTAGCTATGGGATGACAACTATAAAGGAAGAGACTTCACTATCTTCCTAGCTGTGGGATGACAACTATAAGTAAGAGTAAGATAGTAAGATCGAGTAAGATAGTGATCAGTGTAACCATAGCAACAGAGGCCATGGTGTCAGCAGCTGCTTTCCACAAAACCTCAAGTGTTGCATCACTTCCTGCATCCACATGACAACATAGTCCCTGCTACCACATAACAGAGCACCATTATATTTTAGGCACCACTGAAATCAGAATACATGAAACTTAACAGCAATGTGTCCTGCAAGAGAGTAATCCTAGAGAATCTAGAGAGCGAGCGAGAGAGAGAAACAGACAGACAGAGAGAGGTGGGGTGTCCGAGAGAGAGAGAGAGAGAGAGTGAAAAAAGAGAGCGAGAGAGAAAAGTAGTGACATTTGTCCAATGCTTGAACATGTACAACTGTTTTTTATCCAGCATTACAGCATTTCATATCACAACATATTAGTAGTAATGTCTGAGATGAGAGATTCATCATATCACAACATATTAGTTGTAATGTCTGAGATGAGAGATTCATCATACCTGCTCTTGATAGACAACCACTGACGTCTCCAGAAACGTTGTGGAGAGGTTAGAGGATGTTGTTAGGTTTGGGAGGGTTGTGGAGGTGTATGGGGATGTTGTAGAGAGGTTTGGGAGGGTTGTGGAGGTGTATGGGGATGTTGTAGAGAGGTTTGGGAGGGTTGTGGAGGTGTATGGGGATGTTGTAGAGAGGTTTGGGAGGGTTGTGGAGGTGTATGGGGATGTTGTAGAGAGGTTTGGGAGGGTTGTGGAGGTGTATGGGGATGTTGTAGAGAGGTTTGTGAGGGTTGTGGAGACATGGGGTCTGGAGGTGAGTGGTGACGGTGTAGGAATGGGAGGAGCTGTGAGTCAATAGAAAGTACAGATAAACACCAATATTGAAACAACTTCATGTCAGGAAATAAGTCAGGAAGTGAATTACTAGATACAAATGTATATGGAGTATTCACTTACCATCTGTAACTATGAGACGCACCTCTTGGAATGTGTCCTTTATAGTTCTGTCCACTCCACACCAGTAGGTCCCAGAGTCTGACTTCCTCAAGTCCTTGATGGTCGCATAGAATACATTTCCCTTGTCTTCTATACTGTATCTATCTTGAGTTACATTCTTACTCCCATTAGTTTCAACCAGAATGTCTTCACCAGAACATGTCCCCTTGCAGAAGTATTTGTTGTTGTTCCCTGCCAATGTGAATGA
The DNA here is from genome assembly GCF_901001165.1 of Salmo trutta. Classification (NCBI taxonomy): domain Eukaryota; kingdom Metazoa; phylum Chordata; class Actinopteri; order Salmoniformes; family Salmonidae; genus Salmo; species Salmo trutta. The sequence continues at coordinate 81,793,373 of NC_042970.1, read as the reverse complement.
GCAGCCCACAGTGACTTGTCCTCCTACCACTTCCTCCACATTAGTGACAGCTGACTCCACAACACACAGAGCTGTCAAACAGAAACACACAGTACAGTCACAACTGATGACCTGTGAGATAAACTTTAACCCTGCTCAAATTTTACTTTAACCCTGCTCAAATTTTATTTTAACTCTGCATAAATGCTACTTTAACCCTGCTCAAATCTAACTTTAACCCTGCTCAAATCTAACTTTAACACAGCTCAAATCTTATTTTAACCCTGCTCAAATATAACTTTAACCCTACTCAAATCTAACTTTAACCCTGCTCAAATCTTACTTTTTGCAAAGCTGTCATCAAGGCAAAGGGTGGCTACTTTGAAGATTCTCAAATATAAAATAGATTTTGATTTATTTAATACCTTTTTTTTTACTACATGATTCCATATGTGTTATTTCACAGTTTTGTTGTCTTCACTATTATTCTACAATGTAGAAAACAGAAAAACAAAGAAAATCCTGGAATGAGTAGGTGTGTCCAAACTTTTGACTGGTACTGTATCTTATTCCTTATGTACTATATGATCCAGACAGTATTATGGAAACTGATACAGACAGACAGACAGACAGACAGACAGACAGACAGACAGACAGACAGACAGACAGACAGACAGACAGACAGACAGACAGACAGATAGACAGACAGACAGACAGACAGAACTCACCTGAGAGAAGACAGCAGGAGACAATATGGAGTATCTTCATTCTGGACAATTACTCCTCAGTTACTATACTGTTAAAGTTCTTTTACTATCACAGTTACTATACTGTTAAAGTTACTTTACTATGACAGTTACTATACTGGTAGTTACTTTACAACCACAGTTACTATACTCTTAAAATTACTTTACTATCTCAGTTACTCTACTGTTAAAGTTACTTTACAACCACAGTTACTATACTCTTAAAATTACTTTACTATCACCGTTACTATACTGTTAAAGTTACTTTACTATACTGTTAACGTTACTTTACTATCACAGTTACTACACTGTTTAAGTTATTTTACTATACTACCAGCTAGCACAGGTCCACAACAGCTTCTCTGTCAGCTACTAGTGTGACAGCAGGGTGTTTCTGAAATGCTCTTTCTTCCCTTATTGAAAGCTCCTCCCTCCTCTGACCCCCCACTCCCTCTCTCTCTCTCTCTCTCTCTCTCTCTCTCTCTCTCTCTCTCTCTCTCTCTCTCTCTCTCTCTCTCTCTCTCAAGACATATATATATATATCTTGCTTACATTGCCAAAGCAGAGATACTGCATGTCCATCTCTGTCTCTCTCATTTCAATTAATTTCAAAGGGCTTTATTGGTAGGGGAAACATATGTTTACATTGCCAAAGCAAGTGAAGTAAAATGCATGTCAGAGAGATTGAGATAGTGATGGTGATGGTGGAGTGGGTGGGCATTAGCTGACACATCCTGTTGATTTCTCTGAATTGACCTCAGTGTCTGCAGGTCTGTGTGCTGCAGAGTGAAACTGGTTCAAACCGTCCGGAGTTTAGACTTCTAAACCACAAGAGAACTCAGCTTCCTGTAGGTGACTTAGTGTTAAAACTGTCAACTTCTCTGTTCTAAAGTTACCATGTTTATTTCAGGAGGAACACAATGTTGAGATGATGACATTATAGTTAAAGTATACATCGTTATATTTTATTATGTATTTTTCTGACATTTCATTGATTTGGATCGTTAATCAATTATATTAATAAATCTATTCTCTTATCGACAACCAGTCGTCTCTCTCTCTATTGAGCCTGGGGACGAGGTTACAGTTATTCTAATGACCTATATGTTTCATCTCAGTCAATTCAGGAAGTGAAGTGAAATTCCATTCATGGATTGAAAAGTCCACATGAAAAATGATGGTCGTCAATGATACATTTAATTGCTTTTCGTTGTCTGGTTTGAAATGGAATTTAATTGAATTGAATTGGACCCCAGCTCTGGTAACAACAACACTGTGTCACAACCAGACCATCAGACAACCTCTTCTCTTCAGACTACAGACCATAGAATTACATATTAGAACTTAATTACATAACAGACTTTAATTAGTTTTACAGAGTCTATTCAGAGTCAGTAGCTGTGACATTGTTTGACATCCAATGCTTTGTCATTCAGCGCCTGATTGTTAGTGGTCGGGGTCACGAGCAATGCATTCTGGGTCAGCATTGGACACAGGCTGAGGGTCCACTGCATTCTGGGTAGAAGTTCTACTTTCTTCCTCCTCACCATCATCAACATGTTAGACAGTGAGGAGAATCATTAGGTGAAGAAAGATACAGACGTGCACACACATGCATTCAAGTTAAAAAGCCATTACAGTGAAAGTCCAGGTTCTGCACACAAAAATGAGATTCACGTTTCACGTTTCTAACCGAGAAATATAACATTTTCTAGAAATGTTTAATGGAAGATATAGACTATGATGCTGTGCACAATGATAAATACACTGACACAAATGTAAGAATATAAATTATTTATGTCTAAATATGTGATTACATTTCGCATTTGACTCTTATGTACCATTTCCAAAATTGGCCTTTTTTAATATATTTTGTTTACATTTTATAAAAGTCTAAATGGTATCTTATACACTACAGTTGGGGGAAACATGGGACAGTGATGCTTATTTCTAATGTAATAAACTTGTTGTTCCACCTTGTAAACCAGTACCAGAAATCCTCTTGAAGGTTTTTCACACTTACTAGAGAGCTCTCTTTTAAGTACGCCCATTCAGCATCATCCACATCCTCTTAAGCCGTATCCCCACCCATCTCTTTAAGAACTCACATGAGGCCATGAGTTAAACTGAGTGATTAAGGTAGTGTAGTAAACAAGTGGCGAAAGTAGTAGACTACAATAGGGAACATCTCCAGGTAAAAAGACACTTAATTGGCCCAGCGTCGTCCAGGTTTGGCCGGGGTAAATAAGAATTTGTTCTTAACTGACTTGCCTAGTTAAATAAAGGTGAAATAAATCAAAAAAATATATATTAAAAACAATATATAAAAAATCTAGTCCTTTGCCTATATAATAACATGTTGTTCTTCACATTGCCTCTGATAAAGACACTATAAATCAAATCATTTGAAGATAGAGATGCTATTTATATACATGTCAAGGTGACCAGGGACAATTATATGGCTTAACAGTACAAATACGATAGTCGGGAAGCAAGTACAGGAAGTGAATCATTTAATAAATAAATAGAACGTAATACAAAACAAGAAAAGCGTACAGACATGAAAACAAAACAGAGTCAATAACGCCTGAGGAAAGAACCAAGGGAAGTGACAGATAAAACGAAGGTAATCAGGGAAGTGTTGGAATCCAGGTGAGACTCATGAGGTGCAGTTGCGCGTAACGATAGTGGCAGGTGTGCGTAATCATGAGACAGCTGGCGACAACGAGCGCCAGAAAGGGGGAGCAGGAGTAAACATGATGCACGACCTACACAGATCGATCAAGATGGCGAGATACAACTAAAGGGACAAAGTGGAGGAGCATTTCAGTGGGACAGACACGACGCGTATGGGGTCACGGATTACAAAAAGAAAGCCAGTCACATCGCAGACACCAACGCCACCATACCCGGACGAGCTAAATACCTTTTTCTCAGGCAACTCTAAGCCCTTGAGGACAATGAGGGCTAAGTGGTTAAGGTCTCCACGGAGGACATGTGTATTAGAGGATACTGTTGTCAGGTTCTTATTCTCAGAGTGAAACCTCAAACACTATGAAAGCTCAAACCAAGTTTATTCTTCCCAGAGGGTCAATACAGCTGCATTAGACAATGACATTTCACACAAGCACTGATATTTAACCCTTCCTGTTAGGCTGAGTCTCCTCCTACTCATCTGAACAAGCATTGTATCTTTATTGCTAGGCAGGAAACTCAGTGATACGGGCCATAAACCTTTCTTTCTCCCTTAACGTGACCTGACCTCAACCCCCTTCATCACTGATCCATGGCTCTCTCCTCTTATCAATGCCTGGACATGTGATCGCTTTCCCTGCACTCAGTACATTCCAAGTTTAATACATTCCTCCTAGAGATAACCATTAACTTGGTGTATACCCTCTAAAGCTAAGCACTCAATATTTCAATAGGATACCTGTTAATTAACCCTATCCCAAGTTTAGGAGTTAGTACCCAGAATCCATCACTGTTAATTGACTACAGCTTGGCCTTCAATGCCATAGTGCCATCTAAGCTCACCACAAAGCTCGCAGCCCTGGGACTGAACTCCTCCCTATGCAACTGGGGGTGTGGTGCCAGGTAAAAAACCTCTCCCTCAATCTCAGCAAAACAAAGGAGCTGATTGTGGAGGCACCAGGCTGGGGACCCCCGCAAGCCCATCATCGGGCCACCGTGGAGATGGTCAGAAACTTACATTTCCTCGGCGTACACATCTCAGAGAAGCTGAAATGGTCAAATCATGCAGACACCATGGTGAAGAAGACACAACAGAGACTCTTCAAACTCAGGAGGCTGAAGAACTGTTGGACTGTCCCCAAGGACCCTCACAGTGATCTACAGGAGCACCATTGAGAGCATACTTATGGGCTGCATCACAACCTGGTACAGCAACTCCACCGCCGCTGACCGCAAGGCTCTAACGAGGGTGGTATTCAGCAGAACATACCATTGGTGCTCACTGCCTGCCCTCCAGGACACCTACAACACCAGGTGTTGCAGGAAGGCCAAGAAGATCATCAGGGACCTTGTAGCCACCCGAACTAAGGCCTGTTCTTCCTGCTTCCATCACTTAGACAGTATAGGAGCATAATATCAACAACTGGAATACTAAAGTTACCATGTTTGTTTCAGCAGAGGAGGAAGACATTGTTGAGATGGTGACAATATAGTTAAAGTATCAGTCTATTTGATTATATATGTTTTACATTTCATTAATCCACATTTATGGTATTGAGAAAGTATGGTCCAGAATGGATTTTGATAGGTTAACAAATTATTCAAATGTTACAGAGACTTTACTGACTGTAAATACTAGCATATGACTAGCATATGAGAATATTCCACTTGAACGTCCCTCCAACTGATAATTACTATTGGGAAACTTGTCTATCATCCCTGAGCTTCGACTTCTCCCACCTACTGACCACTGACGTCATGTACTGAGGAAATTACCTAGACAACAGCATTTTGAGAAGTTATATACAACAACAAAACAATATTTGTATTAAAACAATCTACTAATAATGTTTTGAACACTTTAATTTGATTACAAGCATGACAGCTGTACTGTTATTTCATGGTTGAGGCAGTTCATTTGATATTAGCCAATCAGCGTTCTAAACGAGTTCACGTCAAGTGAATGTTTACAATGTGTTGCTCCCAGTTTACTATAAGTATTTTCAGAGCTTCCCACATGTTATGAACACAGCATTAGATTGGGTCTGTTGTTGTGTGGATGAGGGTTTGGTAGGTGGAGTCCTGGGTTGTTTTGTTGAGGGTTTGGTAGGTGGAGTCTTGGGTTGTTGTGTTGAGGGTTTGGTAGGTGGAGTCATGGGTTGTTTTGTTGAGGGTTTGGTAGGTAGAGTCTTGGGTTGTTGTGTTGAGGGTACCCTCTATTACACACCCTGTGATTCCTGTATCTGGATTGGAGTCTGTGGAACACACAACATACACTGCACTCTATATACAAAAGTATGTGGACACCCTTCAAATGAATGGATTCAAATATTTCAGCCACACGCATTGCTGACAGGCTTATAAAATATAGTACACAGTCATGCAATCTCCATAGACAAACATTGGCATTCGAATGGCCTTAATGAAGGTCTCAGTGACTTTCAACGTGGTACCGTCATAGCATGCCACCTTTCCAACAAGTCAGTTTAAAACATGTCTGCCCTGCTAGAGCTGCCCCGGTCAGCTGTAAGTGTTGTTATTGTGAAATGGAAATGTTACCCCAGCAGCATACAACGACATTCTAGACAATTCTGTGCATCCAACATTGTGGCAACAGTTTTGGGGATGGCCCTTTCCTGTGCACAAAGCGAGGTCCATACAGAAATGGTTCGTCAAGATCTGTTTGGAAGAACTTGACTGGCCTGCACAGAGCTGTGACCTCAACCTGATTGAACAACGTCCGGATGAATTGGAACACCAACTGCGAGCCAGGCCTAATTGCCCAACATCAGTGCTCTTGCTGCTGAATGGAAGCAAGTCCCGGCAGCAATGTTCCAACATCTACTGGAAAGCCTTCCCAGAAGAGTGGATGCTGTTATTGCAACAAAGGGAGGAACAACTCCATATTAACCTGGGGGTGTAGGGGGCAGTATTTTCACGGCCGGATGAAAAACATACCCAATTTAAACAGGTTACTACTCTGGTCCAGAAACTAGAATATGCATATTATTAGTAGATTTCGATAGAAAACACTCTGAAGTTTCTAAAACTGTTTGAATGGTGTCTGTGAGTATAACAGAACTCATATGGCAAGCAAAAACCTGAGAAAAAGTCAACCAGGAAGTGGAGGATCTGCGAATTGCAGTTCTTCTTTCTAGGCCCTTTCGAAACTACAGTATCTGTGGGGTTACGTTGCACTTCCTAAGGCTTCCATTGGCTGTCAAAAGGCTTCAGAAAGTTGTTTCAGCATTCTCCTGTCACTGGGCAGATAATAGGAGCTCAGTTACTGAGTGGACTGCCTGGCAACAAAGGGATTGGATATGCGCGGTCCCGCGAGCACGCTGTTCCTTCTTTATCTCCTTGAATGAATACGCTATTGTCCGGTTGGAATATTATCGCAATTTTACGTTAAAAATACCATAAAGATTGATTTTAAACAGCGTTTGACATGCTTCTAAGTACGGTAATGGAACATTTTGACTTTTTGTCTCTGGTACCGCGCTCGCGCGTTATGCCTTTGGATAGTGCTCTGAACACACGAACAAGGTATTTGGACATAAATATGGATTATTTCGAACAAAAACAACATTTCTTGTGGAAGTAGCAGTCCTGGGAGTGCATTCTGACGAAGATCAGCAAAGGTAAGAGAATATTTCTAACACTAATTCTGAGTTTAGGTGGCTCCGAACTTGGCGGGTGTCTGTATAGCTCGCTGTGATGGCGAGCTATACTCAGAATATTGAAAAATGTGCTTTCTCCGTAAAGCTATTTTAAAATCTAACACAGCGGTTGCATCCAGGAGTAGTCTATCTATAATTCTTTAAATAATTGTTATATATTTTGTCAACGTTTATGATGAGTATTTTTGTAAATTGATGTGCACATTAACCGGCCGTTTTGGTGGGAATACATTTTCTGAACACGCACCAATGTAAAATGCTGTTTTTGGATATAAATATGAACTTTATCGAACAAAACATACATGTATTGTGTAACATAATGTCCTAGGAGTGTCATCTGATGAAGATCGTCAAAGGTTAGTGCTTCATTTAGCTGTGTTTTGGGTTTTATTGACACATGTCCTTGCTTGGAAAATGGCTGTGTGATTATTTTTGTCTATGTACTCTCCTAACATAATCTAATGTTTTGCTTTCGCTGTAAAGCCTTTTTGAAATCAGACAATGTGGTTACATCAAGAAGAAGTGTATCTTTAAAATGGCGTAAAATAGTTGTATGTTTGAGAAAGTTGAATTATGACATTTGTTGTTTTTGAATTTGCCGCCCTGATATTTCACTGGCTGTGTCCCGCAGGTGCCCACGTAGCCCTGAGAAGATAATGCCCATGATTTTGGAATGAGATGCTTGACGAGAAGATGTCCACATACTTTAGATCATATAGTGTATTATAAACAAAGGTTACAGTGTGTGTGTCTGTTGCCTGCATGCATGTACATATATATACACTTATATGAGGGTTACTCACTTGATAATTTCCTGTCTCTCCTCCATTGGTAGATCGCCACCAACACAGTCAGACTCAAACACAGCATGATGACCACTGAGGTACCTAGAACTACAAATACAAGATAATAACTCTTCGAACATTATCCCTCCTTCAGCTACTGTACCGGTTTCCTAACCACCTAGTCCTCCTACTGTACCAGTTTCCTAACCACCTAGTCCCCCTACAACTACTGTACCAGTTTCATAACCACCTAGTCCTCCGACTGTACCAGTTTCCTAACCACCTAGTCCTTCTACAACTACTGTACCAGTTTCCTAACCACCTAGTCCTCCTACAACTACTGTACCAGTTTCATAACCACCTAGTCCTCCTACAACTACTGTACCAGTTTCCTAACCACCTAGTCATCCTACAAATACTGTACCCATTTCCTAACCACCTAGTCCCCCTACTGTACCAGTTTCCTAACCACCTAGTCCCCCTACTGTACCAGTTTCCTAACCACCTAGTCCTCCTATAACTACTGTACCAGTTTCATAACCACCTAGTCCCCCTACTGTACCAGTTTCCTAACCACCTAGTCCTCCTACTGTACCAGTTTCCTAACCACCTAGTCCCCCTGCTGTACCAGTTTCATAACCACCTAGTCCCCCTACTGTACCAGTTTCATAACCACCTAGTCCCCCTACTGGACCAGTTTCCTAACCACCTAGTCCTCATACAACTACTGTACCAGTTTGTAGTCCTTCTACAGCTTCCGGAGCTAGTGTGATAACAGTTGTATTGGGATCTTGCCAGAGAGAGAGAGAGAAGATAGAGAGAGATTAATTTTGATCCCCACCCTCTTCAACATATTAATCAACGAATTGGCAACGACACTACAATCTGAAGTCAAATGTCTACTGTTTGCTGATGATCTAGTGCTTCTGTCCCCAACCAAGGAGGGTCTACAGCAGCACCTAGATCTTCTGCACAGATTCCGTCAGACCTGGTCCTCTGCACTGAATCTCAGTAAGACAAAAACAATAGTGTTAGAATTTTTTTTTTGAGACTTAGCGTTTGTAGTTTTTTCCAGTGTACTGTGTGATCCTGCGGCTACTGTTTATCAGTACAGTATTTATGTTGATCCTTAATGACTGATTTCTCGTCTGGTCTCTTCTCTGCACCTGGGTCCAACCTCATCACATCACACCAAGCTTCTGCCTTAACATGGACCCATCAGAGATCATCCAGATTCAAAGATGCAAGAGATTCCTCACTCAGTGCTTTCTGGTGTTTAAGCTACAGTCCTCCTCGTTCCACACCAATCAGGCCATGATTGCCTACATCATCACTCTACTCTCGGGCAAGGCCCTGGCCTGGGCAACGGTGGAGTGGGAAGAACAGCCTTTCGGTTACTAGTCCAACGCTCTAACCACTAGGCTACCTGCTTGAGGATGTGATATTCTTTGTTGCGGCTTGTTCCACCTTTGCCCAAAGCAAGTCCTCATGACAACGATGTCGCCGCACCTGGATCAGAGCGCGATCCTCCTTGCTCCGCTCATATGCCCGACACCAACATCAGGCAAATTGGCACCGAAGACCTCTTCGGCTCCTCCGACCGGGTCAACGGGTGTGGCTGTCCACCCGTCATCTTACCTTAAAGGTGGACTCGCGGAAGCTCGCTCCTCACTACATAGGACCATTCAAGATTCTGAGTCGCATCAACGTGGTCACCTATCATCTTCAGCTTCCCAGGTCTATGAGGGTCTGTCCGTCCTTTCATGTTTCCCATCTCAAACTGGTAAGGATCAGTCCATTCTCTCCACCCACACATGCTCCTCCACACCCTCGACTTGTGTATGGCCGACTGGTCTACACGGTCTGGCGTCTGTTGGAGGCTTGTCGGGTCCAAGGGACCCTGCAGTACCTGGTGGACTGGAAGGCTACGGTCCCGAGGAGCGGGCTTGGATGCCTGCCCAGGACATCCTGGATCCGGGTCTTGTTAGAGACTTCAAACAACTACATTGTGGTCATCATGGCTCCGCGGCTGGGGGGTGGGGGACTGTCATGGTTCCTCCTGGCATCAGAGGGCGACAGAGACCGCCCTAGAGACTTTTATTGGACTCAGGTGTGTATTATTAATTCATGATTGTGTCCCTGTTAAAATAGATGTTTTCTGGGGTCCTTTGCAGAAGCTTGAATTGTTTACAGTGTGCATTTGTTTCCTGAGTGAGTTTGAGACTTATTGTTTCTTCCAGTGTACTGTGTGATCCTGTGGCTACTGTTAATCAGTAAAGTATTTATGTTGATCCTTAATGACTGATTCCTCGTCTGGTCTCTTCTCTGCACATGGGTCCAAACTCACCACGTCACACAGCACCACAGGTGACTTCCATAAAGCCGTGAAAGATCTGAGACAAGGCAAAAATGGCCTTCTACTCCATCAAAAGGAACAACAAATTCTGCCTAAATATACCTAAATCAGTTATAGAACCCTTTGCCCTTGATGGTTGTGAGGTCTGGTGTCTGCTCCCTAACCAAAAATTCACAAAAATGGGACAAACAACACATTGGGAATCTGCAAGCAGAATTCTACAAAAACATCCTCTGTGTACAATGTAAAACACCAAATAATGCATGCAAAGCAGAATTAGGACTACACGCTATACTGAGGTATGATGCAACTTTTAAATGAGGAACCATTGTAGCAGTGTTATTGAGAGAGGACGCCATAAGCAGACCTGGTTCTCAAGAGAAGACAGGCTATGTGCACACTGCCCACAAAATGAGGTGGAAACGGAGCTGTACTTCCTAACCTCTTGCCAAATGTACAAAACAAAAAGATCATTACTTGACACATTGGAAAGAATTAACAAAAAAACTGAGCAAACTAGAATGCTATTTGTCCCTAAACAGAGAGTATACAGTGGCAGAATACCTGACCACTGTGACTGACCCAAATTTAAGCTGCACTTCCTAACCTCCTGCCAAGTGTATGACCATATTAGAGACACATATTTCCCTCAGATTACACAGACCCACAAAGACTTCGAAAACAAATCCAATTTTGATAAACTCCCATATCTATTAGGTGAAATATCACAAGGTGTCATCACTGCAGCAATATTTGTGACCTGTTGCCACAAGAAAAGGTCAACCAGTGAAGAACAAACACCATTGTAAATACAACCCATATTTATGTGTATTTATTTTCCCTTTTGTACTTCAATACATTATCACAACACTGTACACAACATTTGAAATGTCTATTCTTTTGAAACTTTTGTGAGTGTAATGTTTCCTGTTAATTTGTGATTGCTTATTTCACTTTTGTTTATCTATTTTACTTGCTTGGCAAGGTAAACATGTTGTACCCATGCCAATAAAGCCATTTGAATTGAATTGAATTGAGAGAAAACAGAGAGAGAGAGAGAGAGAGAGAGAGAGAGAGAGAGAGAAGAGAGAGAGAGAGAGAGAGAGAGACTTGCTTTGGCAATGTAAACATACAGTATGTTTCCCATGCCAATAAAGCCCTATAAATTGAATTAAAAGAGGAGAGAGAGAGAAAGAGAGAGATAAGATCAGAGGTAGGTGGAGGGTGGAGTATTTACCTGTAGAGTGGTAGTTTCCCTCAGTCTCTCTAGATGGGAATTCTGGTGGTACGAAGAGGACATTGTCACAAGCTATGAGTGAGAGATTTGAGAACACAAACAAGTATGTGATTGGGTGTTAACTTACCATCTGTAACTGTGAGATGCACCTCTTGGTATGAATCTTTAAAGAATCTGTCAACTCCACACCAGTAGGTCCCAGAGTCTGACGTCTTCAGGTTGCTGATGGTAACAGTAAAGTCTCCATCTCCTCTGTCATCTATACTGTATCTCCCTGTCTTAATATAATTATTGCTGTCCTCAGTTTGAATGAGAATGTCACTATTACGTGAACATTTTCCATTGCAGAAGTATTTGCAATTAGTCCCTGGTAATAGGAATGAGCAGACGAATGTGACCTGTCCCCCAACAACTCCAGTCGTCTTAGTGATGTCTGACTCCACAACACAGAGAGCTGTAAAACAGAAACATACGGTCACTAAAGAGGAACTGGACCTCTTTGTCCTCAACACCATCATACTGTACCCATCAACAGAGAGGTAAGAGGACAACTTACAGGCCATTATTACAAGGTAACATAATATAGTCATTATATCATCTGAACAGATCTATTGTGTGATGTTGACAGACATAACTATATGAACTGATACAGACACACAGACCTGAGAGGAGGCAGAACTCACCTGAGAGGAGACAGAACTCACCTGAGAGGAGACAGAACTCACCTGAGAGGAGGCAGAACTCACCTGAGAGGAGACAGAACTCACCTGAGAGGAGACAGAACTCACCTGAGAGGAGGCAGAACTCACCTGAGAGGAGACAGAACTCACCTGAGAGGAGACAGAACTCACCTGAGAGGAGGCAGAACTCACCTGAGAGGAGACAGAACTCACCTGAGAGGAGACAGAACTCACCTGAGAGGAGACAGAACTCACCTGAGAGGAGACAGAACTCACCTGAGAGGAGAGAGAACTCACCTGAGAGGAGACAGAACTCACCTGAGAGGAGAGAGAACTCACCTGAGAGGAGACAGAACTCACCTGAGAGGAGAGAGAACTCACCTGAGAGGAGACAGAACTCACCTGAGAGGAGGCAGAACTCACCTGAGAGGAGAGAGAACTCACCTGAGAGGAGGCAGAACTCACCTGAGAGGAGGCAGAACTCACCTGAGAGGAGGCAGAACTCACCTGAGAGGAGACAGAACTCACCAGAGAGGAGGCCGCAGGAGACAACAAGGAATATCTTCATTCTGGACAGTTACTCCTCAGTTACTATACTGTTAAAGTTACTTTACTAACACAGTAACTATAATGTTAAAGTTACTTTACTATCACAGTAACTATACTGTTAAATTTACTTTACTGTCACAGTAACCTTACTGTTAAAGTGACTTTACTGTCACAGTAACTATACTGTTAAAGTTACTTTACTATCACAGTAACTATACTGTTAAATGTACTTTACTGTCACAGTAACCTTACTGTTAAAGTGACTTTACTGTCACAGTAACTATACTGTTAAAGTTACAGGTCCATAACAGCTTGTCTGTCAGCTACTAGATTGACAGCAGAGTGTAACTGAAGTGTTCTTTCTTCCTTTATTGAAGCTCTTCCTTCCTCTGACACTCCTCTCCCTCTCTCTGTCTCTCTCTCTCTCTCTCTCTCTTTCTTTCCCTCTCTGTCTCTCTCTCAGTCTCTCTCTCTCTCTGTCTCTCTCTGTCTCTGTGTCTCTCTGTCTCTGTCAAACTCTCCCTCTCTCTCTTTCTTTCCCTCTCTGTCTCTCTCTCTCTCTCCCTCTCTCTCTCTCTCTCTCTCTCTCTCTCTCTCTCTCCCTCTCTCTCTCTTTCTTTCCCTCTCTGTCTCTCTCTCTCTCTCTCTTTCTTTCCCTCTCTGTCTCTCTCTCAGTCTCTCTCTCTCTGTCTCTCTCTGTGTCTCTCTCTGTCTCTGTCAAACTCTCCCTTTCTGTCTCTCTCTCAGTCTCTCTGTCTCTGTGTCTCTCTCTCTGTCTCTCTGTCTCTGTCAAACTCTCTCTCTCTCTCTCTGTCTCTCTCTCTCTGTCTCTGTCTCTCTGTCTCTCAATTAAATTAAATTCAAGGGCTTTATTGGCATGGGAAACACATGTTAACATTGCCAAATCAAGTGAAGCAGATAACAAACAGAAGTGAAATAAACAATCAAAATGAACAGTAAACATTACACTCACAGAAGTTCCAGAATAATAAATACATTTCAAATGTCATATTATGTCTATATACAGTGTTGTAATGACTTGAAAATAGTTAAAGTACAAAACGGAAAATAAATCAAAATAAATATAGGTTGTATTTACAATGGTGTTTGTTCTTCACATTTTTCTTGTGGCAACAGGTCACAAATCTTGCTGCTGTGATGGCCCACTGTGGTGTTTCACCCAGTAGATATAGAAGTTTATCAAAATTCGATTTTTGTATAAAAATCTTTGTGGGTCTGTGTAATCTGAGGGAAATATGTGTCTCTAATATGGTCATACATTTGGCAGAAGGTTAGGAAGTGCAGCTCAGTTTCAACGTAATTTTGTGGGCAGTGGGCACATAGCCTGTCTTCTTTTGAGAGCCAGGTCTGCCTACGGTGGCCTTTCTCTTTCTGCATGCTGGGAGTGTTTGGTGCATGCTGGGAATTGTATGAGCAAGGGAGTGCGTGTGTTGTGTAGAGTTAGATATTCAGAACTTTCTTTCGGTTTTCTCTTTCTTGGTGGCATTCTTTGTTTTCTTCTGTGCATGATTAAGGTTATTTAAAATTTTGTTGTGGTAGAATTAAGTATTTTGTTTTTCGTATCGAAATTACCCTGATTTTGGCGGGGATGGCAGCCCGAATGGGCACGGCTTTAGGTGTGTTACTGAAGCTACTGTCACGGTGGAGGAGTTTCTGGTCGCCGTGGGAGAGAAGGTCGGATATGAGAATGTTGCTTATGCGTCACGGATGAATAAAGCGGTGGTGGTTTTTCTTAAAGAAGAGAGTCTTGTTGATCGTATGGTTGAGCAAGGCGGACTTCTTAAAGGAATGTTTATTCAAGGTACGCCGCTTTTTTTTCTCCGTCAACAAGGGTAACGATTTCAAATGTACCGCCGTTTATTCCAAATGAGCTATTGGAGCGCGAGTTATTGCGCTTTGGGAAGTTTGCAAGTTCAATTAAGGTTGTCCCGTTGGGTTGCAAACACCCGGCGTTGAAACAGGTTATGTCGTTTCGGCGACAGGTGTTTGTTTTTGGACTCACCGGAGCAGACTTTGGAGTTAGCGTTTAAAGTAAAGTATGACAGCAGACTGTGTATGGCTTATGCTAGTACGGGTAGTCAACGGTGTTTTGAGTGTGGGGATGTTGGCCATAAGCGACATGCTTGCCCGAAAAGGGAGAAGGCAGAGGGAGGGCGCAGGTGGTCCTCGTAACGCCTGGGTCCACTGATGTAGAGAGAGGTGGGCTGACAGCGGTAGAGCAGCCACAAGCACCTGCTGCTGAGGAACAAGTTATCTGTGTTGAGGGCACGGAGTTGCAACTTGTGTTAGAGGGAAATGTTATGCAGCACAAAAATATTGTTGTAGAAGGTAAGGACGGACCTGAAGAGCCAGTTCCTCAGACTGGTGAGGAGTTGCCCACTATGAGTAATAGGGTACAGGAGGGGTTCATGTGGAGCTAGGCTCCCAGGTAGTGGAGGAGATGTCCACTACCAGTAATAGGGTTCAGGTGGGGCCAGTCTCCCAGGTAGTGGAGGAGATGTCCACTACCAGTAATAGGGTTCAGATGGAGCCAGTCTCCCAGGTAGTGGAGGAGATGTCCACTACCAGTAATAGGGTTCAGGTGGGGCTAGTCTCCCAGGTAGTGGAGGAGATGTCCACTACCAGTAATAGGGTTCAGGTGGAGCCAGTCTCCCAGGTAGTGGAGGAGATGTCCACTACCAGTAATAGGGTTCAGGTGGAGCCAGTCTCCCAGGTAGTGGAGGAGATGTCCACTACCAGTAATAGGGTTCAGATGGAGCCAGTCTCCCAGGTAGTGGAGGAGATGTCCACTACCAGTAATAGGGTTCAGGTGGGGCTAGTCTCCCAGGTAGTGGAGGAGATGTCCACTACCAGTAATAGGGTTCAGGTGGAGCCAGTCTCCCAGGTAGTGGAGGAGATGTCCACTACCAGTAATAGGGTTCAGGTGGGGCCAGTCTCCCAGGAAGTGGAGGAGATGCCCACTACCAGTAATAGGGTTCAGGTGGAGCCAGTCTCCCAGGTAGTGGAGGAGATGTCCACTACCAGTAATAGGGTTCAGGTGGAGCCAGTCTCCCAGGTAGTGGAGGAGATGTCCACTACCAGTAATAGGGTTCAGGTGGGGCCAGTCTCCCAGGTAGTGGAGGAGATGTCCACTACCAGTAATAGGGTTCAGGTGGAGCCAGTCTCCCAGGTAGTGGAGGAGATGTCCACTACCAGTAATAGGGTTCAGGTGGAGCCAGTCTCCCAGGTAGTGGAGGAGATGTCCACTACCAGTAATAGGGTTCAGGTGGGGCCAGTCTCCCAGGTAGTGGAGGAGATGTCCACTACCAGTAATAGGGTTCAGGTGGGGCCAGTCTCCCAGGTAGTGGAGGAGATGTCCACTACCAGTAATAGGGTTCAGGTGGCGCTAGTCTCCCAGGTAGTGGAGGAGATGTCCACTACCAGTAATAGGGTTCAGGTGGAGCCAGTCTCCCAGGTAGTGGAGGAGATGTCCACTACCAGTAATAGGGTTCAGGTGGAGCCAGTCTCCCAGGTAGTGGAGGAGATGTCCACTACCAGTAATAGGGTTCAGGTGGGGCCAGTCTCCCAGGTAGTGGAGGAGATGTCCACTACCAGTAATAGGGTTCAGGTGGGGCTAGTCTCCCAGGTAGTGGAGGAGATGTCCACTACCAGTAATAGGGTTCAGGTGGGGCTAGTCTCCCAGGTAGTGGAGGAGATGCCCACTACCAGTAATAGGGTTCAGGTGGAGCCAGTCTCCCAGGTAGTGGAGGAGATGTCCACTACCAGTAATAGGGTTCAGGTGGGGCCAGTCTCCCAGGTAGTGGAGGAGATGTCCACTACCAGTAATAGGGTTCAGGTGGAGCCAGTCTCCCAGGTAGTGGAGGAGATGTCCACTACCAGTAATAGGGTTCAGGTGGGGCCAGTCTCCCAGGTAGTGGAGGAGATGCCCACTACCAGTAATAGGGTTCAGGTGGAGCCAGTCTCCCAGGTAGTGGAGATGTCCACTACCAGTAATAGGGTTCAGGTGGAGCCAGTCTC